>NC_059277.1:890000-907500 GCF_017591435.1 Portunus trituberculatus
GAAGTATGGATGTATCAGGAAAGTAATAAGAGAAGGAAGCAGTAAGGAGAAAGGAAGGTACGAAGAGGAGGAGGAGGAGGAGGAGGAGGAGGAGGAGGAGGGAAGCTTTGGCGGGAAATAATAGGCTTTCTGAGGTACGAGGAATTGTTTTGTGACTCTAGAGAAGAAAGGAAAGAAGAGGGAGAGGGAGAGGGAGAGGGAGAGGGAGAGGGAGAGGGAGAGGGAAGGAAGGAGAGTAGAAAGATGCTCTGGGGAAGTTAGGAAAATAAGAAAAAAAATAATATTTGTGTGTTTACTAAAAGAAGCGTTAGAAAAGGAAGGAAGGAAGGAAGGAAGGAAGAAGAGAAAGGAAACATGAAACAAAATAAGTAAAGACGAAGGAAGGGCTAAGAGAGAAATTTGTGGTAAAAGGAGAGAGAAGAAAGGAAAAGACAGAGAGGAAAGCAAAGGGAAAAATATTTATGATAGGAAGAACTGAGGAAAATAGCAAAGGAAGAAGAAAAGGGAAAAAGAGGGAAAAGGAGAAAGAGAAATGAGGAAGAGGAAAAAAAGGAAAGAAAGCAATGAGAAAAGAAAGAGAGAGAGAGAGAGAGAGAGAGAGAGAGAGAGAGAGAGAGAGAGAGAGAGAGAGAGAGAGAGAGAGAGAGAGAGAGAGAGAGATATAGACAGGAAGAAGAGAATTACGACCAATGAGAGAGAGAGAGAGAGAGAGAGAGAGAGAGAGAGAGAGAGAGAGAGAGAGAGGGACACACCTGCACTGAATACTGGCAGGTGGACAAAGGTAGGGAGGAAGGGAGAGGAAAATAATGAATCCCGTAAATGCTGCAGTGAAAGAAACCAATAGGGAAATGATGATGATGATGATGATGGTGGTGGTGGTGGTGGCGGTGGTGTGGTGTATCTACACGTGCTTAGGTTATTGTGACGAAATAGTGATGGTGATGGTGATGATAGTGATGATTGGGAGGAGGAGGAGGAGGAGGAGGAGGAGGAGGAGGAGGAGGAGGAGGAGGAGGAGGAAGAAGAAGAAGAAACATATAAAGAACAATACAATAACATTAGGTAAAGAGATAATAAGGCAAACAACAACAATAATAACAACAACAACAACAACAACAACAACAACAACAACAACAACAACAACAACAACAACAACAACAACCGTTATATTTTTCTCTTCCCTACTTTTCACTACTCCCCGATCAACGTCCACCGCCCCCTCCATCATCCACCTCCTACCCCTCCTCTCCTCTGCCCCCTCACCCCTATCTTGCCCTCCTCCACCTACCCCCGTCACTATCACTTCATGGAAAATTAGTCTAAAAAGAAAGAAGAAAGAAAAAAAAATTGTCAAGTACAGCACACACACACACACACACACACACACACACACACACACACACACACACACACACACACACACACACTTCTAACTTTGGTAATTAATTGTGTTGCTTCTTATTATTGCACTCTTACACAACACAAAAGGAGAGAGAGAGAGAGAGAGAGAGAGAGAGAGAGAGAGAGAGAGAGAGAGAGAGAGAGAGAGAGAGAGAGAGAGAGAGAGAGAGAGAGAGAGAGAGAGAGAGAGAGTTGATATACTTCTTGTTTTTTTTTCTATCTCCTTTGTTCTCCTTTTCATAAGTTTTCATTTTTTTCTCTTTGTTTCTTTTCTTTCTTTTCTCTTCTATTTTTTTCCTGTCTCCTCATTTCCCTTCTCTCTTCTCTTTCTCTATTCCTCTTCCTTCTTCTCTTTCCTCCTCTTCTCTTAATCCTTCTCTCCTATCACTGTTTTTGCTTCTTCCTTTCTTTTATCATCTATTTTTTTCACTTGTCCTCCCTTTCCATCTCTCTTCTTTTCTTACTATTTTCCTCTTCCGTTCTCTCCCTTTATATTTTTCCCTTTCTTCTCTACCCCTCTCTTTTTTATTTCCTTTGTTTCCCTTCCTTTTTTCTCTCTTCTTCCCTTTCCTCTTCTCATTTTCTACCTCAATTTATCTTTTCTTGTCTTCCATTTTCCTCTCCCTTCCCCTTCTCATTTTTTTTCTCCTCCTTCCCTTCATCTTCATCGTTTCCTTTCAACCTTTCCTCTTCCTTTTTCTCTTATCCCTTTCTATCTCCACTTTCCATTTCCCTTTCCCTTTTCCTTCTCATTCTTTCTCCTTCCTTCTCTTCACTTCATATTTCCTTTTCGACCTTCTCTCTTCTCTTTTCCTCTCTTCTCTTCTCCTTTTCAACATTCGCTCGTCTCTTCCTCTCTTCTCCCTTTCCCTTCCAAAAAAATAAGAAAGCAAGAACGTGACTTTCTGATGTATCTGAAGTAAAGAAAAACAACTTTATCATACTTGCATGACACTAAAGGAAGGAAAAAAACACACACACAAGAAAAAAAGACTAGAGAAAATATATAATGTAGCTTAATTAATTTCTGTTCCTGACCCTCAAAAAAAAAAAAAAAAAGAAATGTGCACGTAAAAATGAATGACGTGATGATATTTTTTTTCCTTCACGATTTTTCTCTTTTTTTTTTTTTTTTACGTCCGAGGTGAAAAATTTGGGTTTTCATAATGGAGGACAAAATTTTAACTGAAGAGAAAAGGAAGAGAAATGTTTATTTATTTTATACTTCACAGGAGCAGACCAAGGAGGAGGTGGAGGAGGAGGAGGAAGAAGACAAGGTGAGGAAGTGAGACTACGAGGAGGGAGAAAAAGAATAGACAAAGGAGAATTAAGAGACGGGGAAGACGAAGGAGAGGAGGAGGAGCAGAAATAAAAGGAGGAAGAGGAGAAGAAGAAAAAAAAAACACACACACACACACACCACCACCACCACCACAACAACAACAACAACAACAACAACAACAACAACAACAACAACATTAACAACACAAAGAAACAGTCTAACGATACAGAGAGAGAGAGAGAGAGAGAGAGAGAGAGAGAGAGAGAGAGAGAGACACGAGACGAGACGAGAAAATGCAATTGCCTCCCAGTTCAGTATAGTTCCCCCTTTGGTGCCTTAGCTGGGAGACGCGCAGAAAACGGAATAGGTGACCCCTCGCGGCCCGGAGTGAGGCGTGAAAATCTTGTTAGGGAGGAGCGCGAGAGAGCGGGTGAGAGGCAGACGAAATGAACACAAGCTTGACCTAAACTAACGTGGTATTTTTGGGGTACGGGCGTGAAGTGGTGAGGAGAGAATGAAAGTGGGGATGGAGGAAAGCGGAGGAGGGATACAGGGAGAATGGACGTGTTTTTTACGGGGAGATAGTGGAGAGAGAGGAATGATCGGAGGGAAGACAGGATGGGTAAGTGGAAAGGAGAGAGAGAAATTGTTACTAAAGTGAAAGGAATGTTGTTTATTTTGGACTGACTCATTCACTCATTGATTAACTAACTGAATGAATGAATGAATGCCTTGCTGATCAACTGACTGACTGACTGACTGATTGACTGACTGACTGACAATTAAGACTAACAGAATAACTAACAACTTCAAAGAAACTGAATAGATAAACAAACAAACTAACGAACGAATGAAATGACTGCTGACTCACCACCATTCCACCATCTCATTCACCAGGTCAGTCACTCAGCACCCTAGATCAGCCAGTCAGCCAGTCAGCCAGCCAGCCAGCCAGCCAGCCAGTCAGTCAGTCAGTCAGTCAGTCCAATAGTTGCAAAGACACATCAATATTCGCTTGCAGCAGCCTATACATATTCTCGTGTGTGTGTGTGTGTGTGTGTGTGTGTGTGTGTGTGTGTGTGTGTGTGTGTGTGTGTGTGTGTGTGTGTGTGTGTGTGTGTGTGTGTGTGTGTGTGTGTGTTTCAACATTCTATTCTGACTTTCTCTATTTCATTCATCCACGTTTTTTACACCTCCTCCTCCTCCTCCTCCTCCTCCTCCTCCTCCTCCTCCTCCTCTTGCGGCTCCTAGCAGAGAGAAAACGGAGTAACAAGATTAATTCCGTCAGTGTGCATCTGTCACCCGTGAAAATATTAAAGTTCCTCTCCTTATGTGGTGACAGAAATATGAGAAACGGTGAGACGCCAAGAATTTGTGAGCAATAACAAAAAGGAGATCCAAAGCGAAGGAAAGGGATCAGGAGAGGAAAGAAGAGGGATTACAGGAAGATTTACGATTTATAGAGAGGAAATGAAGGGGGAATGAAAGGAAATGTTGGGTAATTACGATGAGAAGAGCGGAGAAAGAGAAGAAGAGATTAAGAATGGAGAATTATATAAACTGTAAGAAAAAATAGGGAAAAAAGTGATTCCTACTGCTGCGACTTCTACAGAATATTGATAATAACAAGAATGATAACAATAACAATAGCAATAATGATAATAATAATAATAATAATAATAATAATAATAATAATAATAATAATAATAATAAAAACAAGAACACAAAAAAAAAAATCACACGAACCCGAAACAAACAGGAAAAACAAACGAGAAGAAAATCAAAACACACACACAAAAAAAAAAAAAAAAAACATACACAAGGAAAAAAAACGAAAAAGAAAGAAAAAGAAAAATTAAAAGTTACTCCCCAAATGACTTTCTTTATACCTTAAATTCTACACTGAAATAACACACCACATAAACTTGACTGTGTGTGTGTGTGTGTGTGTGTGTGTGTGTGTGTGTGTGTGTGTGTGTGTGTGTGTGTGTGTGTGTGTTGGTGTCTAGTATCCCCAGTGCACAGGAGGAGAGGCAGGACATGGGAACGGGATACCTATGAACTTTGGAGCAGCTAAAGTGTTCTTCGTGTCCTAACGTGTCCTTCCTTCATCTCTGCTTGTACATGGTGTGGTGAAGGGGAGGAGAGGGGAGGGGTGTGTGCTGAAGAGGAGAGGAAGGGAACGTGGTGAAGAGGAGAGGGAAGAGGAGAGTGATGAAGGAAAGGGAAGGAGAGTATTGTGAAGGGGAGAGAAAGGGAGTGTGGTGAAGGGAAGGTAAGGGGAGTATGGTGAAGAGGTCAAAGGAGTGTAGTGAAGAGGAGGGAAGGGGAGAGTGGAGAAAGAGGGAAGAGAAGTGAAGGAAGGGGAAGGCAGAGGTATGGTGGAGGAAAAAAGGGAGCAATTGTGTGGTGTGAGGAAAAGGGTGGAATGGTGTGGAGGAGTGTGGTGCAGGAAGACAATTACAGAAATGGAGTGGAGGAAGAAAAAAGGTCGGTTTAGTGGAGAGAACGGAAGTGAGGTGGAGGACAGAGACACAGTGGCAGAGAAAGGTTGTGGTGGATGGAATGCTATGTGGTGGATCGCTGGTGTGGTGGAGGGTTACTTGTCAAGGGATGAGCTGGGGAACGAAGCAAATGGTGGAGGGGTGGAAGGCTGGGAGGGGTGGAGAAGTGGTTGGTCTATACACAAGTCATACATAAGGAAATACAATGATCAAAAATAATAAAGTTGTAAATACATAAAGGAAATTGATAAACAAAACAGGAGATTAAAGCATTTCAATAAACATACACGCAAAAGGACAAACAGACAGACAGACAGACAGACAGACAGACGACTGATAGACAAACGGATAGACAGAAAGATGGAAAGACAAAAAAAAAAAAAAAACTGACACACAAAGGGAATAAAGAGACATATATAGACAGACATGCAGACAGACAGACAGGAAAAAGAGAAAATTTGAAAGACAGAAAAAAAACAAAGGCAATAAAAAGATAGATGTAAGCAAATCAGAAATTAAGACAGACAGAGAGACAAACAGACAGACAGACAGACAGGGAAGGACATACAGACTGATAGAAGAAAAAAAAAAAGAAAGAAAGACAGACATAAGGACAGACAGACAGACAGACACAAAGACAGGCAGACAGACAGACAGACAGACACAAAGACACAAAGACAAACAGACAGACAGACAGACAGACAGACACAAAGACACACAGAAAGACAGACAGACAGACAGACAAGCACAAAGACAAACAGACAGACAGACAGACACAAAGACAAACAGACAGACAGACAGACACAAAGACAAACAGACAGACAGACACACACACAAAAACAGACGCAAAGGCAGACAGACATACAGACAGACAGACAAGCACAAAGACAAATAGACAGACAGACAGACAGACAGACAGACAGACAGACATTTGAATATCATATGACTCAAATATAAAAATTCTAGTTCTGAGAGAGAAGGATTTTGAATATTTCGAAATAAAAAGTTGAAGAAAAATTAGAAAGAAGGATCACAAGTTCATTTTTTTCACTTTTTACATAATTCTGAAACATGCAAATGAGTTATTTATCTTCTTTTCTTTCTTTTCTTTCCTTTTATTTTCTTAATCCAAATATTTTCCTTGCTAATGCCCTCTCTCTCTCTCTCTCTCTCTCTCTCTCTCTCTCTCTCTCTCTCTCTGCTTTATCTTACGTTCTTCTAATTAATCGCTCTCATCTTTTTCACTCTCTTCCTCTCCCTCTTTATGTCTCCTCCTCCTCCTCCTCCTCCTCCTCCTCCTCCTCCTCTTCTTCTTCTTCTTCTTCTTCTTCTTCTTCTTCTTCTTCTTCTTCTTCTTCTTCTTCTTCTTCTTCTTCTTCTTCCTCCTCCTCCTTCTCTTCCCTCTCCACCTCCTCCTCCATCTCGACTTCCTTCTTATCAGCCTCCTTCTCCTTCTGCTCCTCTTACTCCTACTCCTTCCCCTCTCAGAGTTGTATCCGGACTCCTCCTCCTCCTCCTCCTCCTCCTCCTCCTCCTCCTCCTCCTCCTCCTCTTCCTCTTATTCCAGTCGTCTGTCCCTTCATGTCCTCCTCCTTCTTCTCCTCCCCCTCCTCCTCCTCCATCTTCATATTTTTCCTTCGTATTTTTTTACTATTGTTCCTTCCTTCTCTTCCTTCTTTTTTAAACTTCCTCCAGCCCCTCCTCCTTATTCAGCCATTCCTCGTCCATCTTCTGTTCTTTTTACACCTTATTCCTCCTTTCTTTTCCTATTCTCCCTAAGTAACCTCTTCCTCCTCCTCCTCCTCCTCCTCCTCCTCCTTCTTGTCTTTCTTTTCATTCCTTTTCTCATTCCCCTCCTCTTTCGCTTTTTCTTTTTTTTTATCTCGTTCTGCACATCCTGGTAACTATACTCAACTAAACCTAACCTAACCTAACCTAAACCACAATAAATTACCCTTCATATATTTTCAATGCATCACAAAAATAGGAAAAAGAAAGGAAAAAAAAAAGGTTACAACTCATCACCATCCTATATATAAGTTTCCCCTTGAGTCAATAACCAAAGAGAATGGGTTGAGGGTGGTTTTTTTCAAGATGGCAGCTCTGTGTGTGTGTGTGTGTGTGTGTGTGTGTGTGTGTGTGTGTGTGTGTGTGAGTGTGTTGGGAGGGAGAGAGGAGGGAACTAAATAAAGAGATTGGAAGGTCGCGAGGTATTATGGATTTACTTTTATTGTTTTTCCAAGTACAAGAGGAGGAGGAGGAGGAGGAGGAGGAGGAGGAGGAGAAAGAGGTGGTGGTGGTGGTCATGGAGTAGGAACACAAACGAACAAAAGGAAAAACAAGGTAAATTTCTTGATCCCATTAGAGGTTGTTTGTGAAAGGAGAAGGCGAAGGAAGAGCATTTGTTTATGAAATATGATAATAAACGCATCAGTGGTTATGTAACAAAGAAACCATAAAACGTACTTAGAGGCAGAAGCAATACTTGAATTACGAATATACAGTGGAACCATGCTTGCTTTGGGGTCCGAGAGGTCTCCAGGCGCACGGGTTCGAATCCTGCCCACGGTCCGAGTGTAGGTTGGGGTTCCTCACTCGGGGCAACGGTTTCCTAGCGGGTGGGCTTTGAGATAGGAGGTACCCTAAAAAGTATCTCCTTTAGCCCAGAAATTCCCGTGAAAAGCCCACATGGTATAAACAAAAAAAATAAAAAACTACATAAGAGCGCCGGTGAAAATGCCCTCAGTGCGTCTTTTGAATTAAATATGGAAATTAAAGAAATAGTAACACCGTTTCACCGTTGAGGTAGAAAAGTACGTAGCCACTTGATCTGCTGAATTTATTCGACGTGTTTTGGAAAAGTATTGAGCTTTGCTGTACTTTGTCATAGAGGACTTGTACTGCTGGATATATTGTCAAATGAGTTATGAATTATGTAAACAGAAATAATGAAAACTAAATTGATGTTATGATAAATGAATAAATAAATGAATAAGTGAATAAATAAATAATGATAATTACGATGCGCGTGAAGAAGACAACGATGCGATTCCACGATAAAGATACGAGTTTCCACGATAACGATGCGAGTTTCCACGATAACGATATCAGTTTTTACGATAACGATGCGAGTTTCCACGATAACGATTTGAATCCAAGATAACGATGCGAGTTTCCACGATAATGATACGAGTTTCCATGAAAATGATGCGATTTCAGTTTCCGCGATAACGATTCGATCCCACGATAACGAAGCGAGTTCTCACGGTAACAATGCGGATGTGGCGATAACTACACGCCATTGAAGTGTTCTTAGCAGCACGGGTACCAGAACGAGCCTTTCTTCCCCAAGAGTCCGCCCCAGCAGTCCCGCGGGCGTGAGGGCAGTGACGATGCAATCTTGCCGCGCCTCTCACGAGTCACCATGAGCAATGACCCGCCACACACCACGCCCCACCTACTGTCATGTAGTGGGTCCTCTCACCCATAAAGGACTAAAGGCTGATCAAAGAAACAAATTGCGGCAGCTTTGCTCCGCATTATTTAAATTGTGCCTTGCATGTTTCCTGCCCGTGAACATGTGTGTGTTCGTATGTGACTGGAGCAAACAATAATCAAGGCACAGATTGCTTCAGTACTTCTACCTGTCAATTCATGCACTGAATCAAATGAGATATTTTCCATGAAATAAAATCAAAACGATTCTAAAGTTTGCCATAGAAAAAACTTGCAAACTACTGTTTGTCTCGTCTGTGACTTCGTTGTAAAGCCCTCTAGTTAACATCTGATAGATTCTTTAGACATTCAGATGCCATTAAAGAAGGGAGCGCAGCGCAGGTCACCTATCGAGACAATGCCTATGCCGGAGTGAAGTGTGTTGCTGGTCTGCTGCCACGTGTACCTTGTTGAGTCTAGACCAGAGCTTCGACACTTGAACAGACATTCCACTCACGCTTCAGACTCTCTAACCAGACAGTCTCTGGAAACCAACACAAGTGTTTTCCTTGTCATTCGATAAAAAAAGGGAAAAATGTGCAATTTTTTTTTTTATATCACAATGTAAAGCATAGACCGCATACCAAAGTAACTTCATGACACGAAGACCGCATACCAGTGTAACATCCATTTTCTTCTTCTTCTCTTCTCCCTTTTGGATGTTCAGTGTGGCTTGCAAAAGGGAAAAGGAAGTAAAGGGAAACAAAAGAGAAGGAACGTCATTAATTTGCAGCCATTGTCGAAGAAGGAAACAAGGATGGGGAAATTTATGGTTCGCAAGGAAATAGACAGAAATAAACAGTTCAGGTACCGCGTTTTCTTTAGCTTGGAACACACAGGAATAAAAAGAAAACGGAGGGAAAACTTGGTTAATTGCAGAGAGAGAGAGAGAGAGAGAGAGAGAGAGAGAGAGAGAGAGAGAGAGAGAGAGAGAGAGAGAGAGAGAGAGAGAGAGAGACAGCGGTAGTGGTGGAGGTAAGACTGCCAGGAGAAGAAATTTTTAAACACACCTTCCTCTAGAAATGAAAACTGCATGAGCTCTTGTATAAAAATGAGCACACACACGCACACACACACACACACACACACACACACACACACACACACACACACACACACACACACACACACACACACACTCATTCATGCATAAATAAAGAAAGAGAGAGAGAGAGAGAGAGAGAGAGAGAGAGAAGGAGAGAGAGAGAGAGAGAGAGAGAGAGAGAGATTGTGACAGTGTGTGTGTGTGTGTGTGTGTGTGTGTGTGTGTGTGTGTGTGTGTGTGTGTGTGTGTGTGTGTGTGTGTGTGTGTGTGTGTGTGTGTGTGTGTGTGTGTATGTAATGTATGTGAGTACGTATATGTAAATGTGGGCATGTGTTTATATGTTGAATAAATGTATGAGAGAGAGAGAGAGAGAGAGAGAGAGAGAGAGAGAGAGAGAGAGAGAGAGAGAGAGAGAGAGAGAGAGAGAGAGAGAGAGAGAGAGAGAGAGAGAGAGAGAGAGAGAGAGAGAGAGAGAGAGAGAGAGAGAGAGAGAGAGAGAGAGAGAGAGATGAGAGAGAGATGGTGATAGAAAGAATAGAAAAGAGAAGAGGAGGAGGAGGAGGAGGAGGAGGAGGAGGAGGAGGAAGATGGCGAGAAGAAGAAGGAGGAATGAGAGAAATACGTTGGGTTTGGTTGCTCTAAATCTTAAATTAGCATCTATTCATTACCATGGTTACTCTCTCTCTCTCTCTCTCTCTCTCTCTCTCTCTCTCTCTCTCTCTCTCTCTCTCTCTCTCTCTCTCTTTCGTGTTTTCTTTTCCCACTCCATCCTTTACAGTGCCTTGATATATGTCTTCCTCCTCCTCCTCCTCCTCTTCCTCCTCTTCCTCCTCCTCCTTCAACTTTTCTTCGTCTCTCCATCTCTCACTTTGTCACTTCTCTCATGTCTATATTTTTTAAGAGAACAAGAACTGGAGGAGAAGGAGAAGGAGGAAGAGGAGGAGGAGGAGGAAGAGGAGGAGGAGGAGGAGATGGAGGAGATGAAGGAGATGGAGGAGAAAGAAAAAATATGAGAACGAAGAATAAAAATAAAAAAATAACCGAAATTTTCATATAGAAGGACACATGATTAGCGTACATTAGTATTAGGCACACACACACACACACACACACACACACACACACACACACACACACACACACACACACACACACACACACACACACACACACACACACACACACACACACACCTCACCCTTCCCTTCCTTCCAGTACGCTACACTCATTCCTGTCCCTTCAAAAACATATTAATCCCACTTCCCCCATTCACATCCCAAACTCCTTCCACATTAATTCAAAACGCACGCAAAACTGACTCCCGCCCTTTCACGAGGTGCTTGGCTGACCCTCACTCCCGTTCCCTCTAACAAGTCCCATTAAAGAGAAAGCGGGAATTTAACACATAACACTATTGTATTTTGAACGGTGAAGAGAAACCGAAGCGTGGGATTATATTTATTGAAGATTTCTGTCATGGGGTACTGAATAAATCAAGTATAGTATCATATAAGGACTTTCATAAGCCATATTTACGAACTGAAACTTAGCATTCACTTTTATCATTACTACAAATGCTCTCTGGAAGGCAAGACTGAATGCTCCCACGAATGTCACAACCCAAGAAATAAAAAAAATAAATAAATAAAAATAGACGAAACACGAAAGAATAAAGAATATAAGAACACGAACAGAAGGAAGGAAAGAAGTAAGGAGGAGGTAAGAAAATAGGAAATATGAATGTAAGAGAGAGAGAGAGAGAGAGAGAGAGAGAGAGAGAGAGAGAGAGAGAGAGAGAGAGAGAGAGAGAGAGAGAGAGGACGGACCCAAAAAACTACAGACCCATATCCCTGTTGTCAGTGGTGGGTAAAGTGTTTGAGAGGGTCGTGGCAGAGGTGGTGTGTAGCCATCTCAAGGACAATGCCCTCCTCTCAGACCAACAGTTTGGGTTCAGACCTGGAAGGTCAACCTCCGACCTAATGATGCTTCTCACCAGGCATTGGCAGGACGCCCTCGACGACGGCAAGGACACTATAGTGGTTGCTTTGGACATAGCAGGAGCTTTTGATAAAGTATGGCACAACGGATTACTAGAAAAGCTTCGTGCTAAAGGCATCCAGGGTGGCTTGCTACGACTCTTGGGAAATTACCTGCAGGACAGAAGCCTCAAGGTGGTTGTCAACGGGCAAACATCTGAGTCCCTGCCTGTGGAGGCATCAGTGCCACAGGGTTCAATTCTTGGCCCACTCCTGTGGAATATCTACGTGGATGATCTTCTCCAGCTACTGCCAGGAGTCATGGCCTATGCTGATGACTGCACCCTCTCCTATACCTATCCACGCCAGGACAGTGGGCGGGCTGCTGAGGCCATCAATCAGCAGCTACGAGTGATAAAGGAGTGGGGTGCTCGCTGGCAAGTGACATTCGCGCCGGAGAAGACACAAGCAATGGTTGTCTCTCGGTCCCCAGCCGCCATGGCAGCAATGGCAGGAAAGTTGTCTTTTGGCGCTGCTGCTCTCCCACTCCAAGATGACGTCAAGATACTTGGAGTGGAGGTGGATCGAGGGCTGAGGTTTGACAGGCATGTCAAAACCATTGCCAAGAAAGCCTCTCACAGGATCTCCGCTCTCAGAAGGATCGCCAGTTTCCTCGACAGGAAGGGGAGACTGCTGCTGTACAAGGCACAGGTGCGGCCCCACCTTGAATACGCAGCTCTCTCCTGGATGTCCTGTGCCGCCACACACAGAAGGAGACTGGACAGCATCCAACGCCGCGCCATACGGCTAGTAGATGCTGCACTACCACCTCACCCAGAGCCTGAGCGTCCCCTTGATTCACTGGAACACCGCAGAGACGTGGCGGCGATCGTAGTGTTCCATAAGGCACAGGTGCAAAGAGTGCCACATCTGGCAGGGCTGCGTCATCCTCTAAGAGTCACCGCACGGAGCACGAGAACGGTGCTCAATGGTGGTGACGCCGTAGAGGTGCCGCGATCCCACGGGTGTCAGCATCAACGCACCTTCGCAGGACGCGTCTCCAGGATGTGGAACTTGTTCACGGCCGCGGTGCCTCACGTCCAGGAGATGAACACTCACAGTGTCAAACTGATGGCACATAAGTGGAGACAGACACTGCCAACTCCTCTGACACTCTTTGTGACGTGACACTCAGTGTAGTGCAGTGCGTGAATAGTGCTAGTGAAGTGAAACGAATAGTGCTCCATTTACATGCTGACCATCTTGTATATTATCTATTTTAAGTCTTGTAAATATTGTAGAGAAATAGATTGTAGTACCCTTAGAATAGGTAGCACACGACAGTGCGCCTTTGGGTACATGTTCCTTTGTATTAAGTTTTGTTTAAAAAAAAAAAAGAGAGAGAGAGAGAGAGAGAGAGAGAGAAAGCAATTACATCCCAATAAAACGAAGTGTCTCTCAACCCTGGTCCTGATTCACTAAGCACTCTAAGACACTTTTTTCCTTCGTTATAGAGTCACATCCAAACATTACACTGGCTGGGAATACCTACCTAGTAATATCTATCGGTCAAATCTGCTTTTATAACATTTTTCTCGTTCTACAGCCACTTCAAAACATTACCAGTTGAGAAATTTAATCTTTTTTTGCTGCTAATTCCTTTCATATCGATAAAGTTTCCTACACATTTATTTTTTATCTTTCTGTAGGGGTGTCTGTGTCGTAGAGAGACAGAAGCGTTCCTTACAGTCAGGCAAACCAAGCATTAACTGGGGCCCCAAACTTGCCCAAGAAAGTAAAAGCCCCGCGAGTTCCAACCGATCAGACACAATTAGTCACTGCACGCTGCTGTGACAAGGTGTACGTCTCGTGAATTTGGCAGTCTGGAATACCTTGAGGGGGTCATTGCGTCTTGGATGAGTAGTGTTTAGGTAAATGTCGCAAGTCGTGAGGGTTCCATACAGATTTTTGCTTGGAGACCCTTGTGATCTTTGGAACGTCACTGGAGAGAGAGAGAGAGAGAGAGAGAGAGAGAGAGAGAGAGGGTTCGAAGTGATTAAAAGCAGAGTTCTAAGCCTGAGAGCGAGACATTATAACGATTGGAGTCGAGAAGTTTGTATCTCAGAGCTAATGTAGTAAATAAAACCCTCATTTACTCTCTCTCTCTCTCTCTCTCTCTCTCTCTCTCTCTCTCTCTCTCAGTAATCCATTCTGCCATTTATACGCTAGAAAGTAAAGCATAGCAAAAATAAAGGCGAGAATGGTTAAAAACTCGATTTCTCCTGAAGAATTTACTAGAAACCCCACAAAAAATATGAAAAAAAATTGAACGTATGAAAAAAAAAAAGTAAAAAACACTAAAAACGAAGACAAACAAGCAGCAAGAGTGACCAAGTTTTGAAAATGTTAAAGACTCTATTTCATTCCGATAACTTAAAAAAAAAAAAAGAAATCTTGAACGTCTAAAAAACAAGTAAAAAATAATAGAAAAAACGAAAACAAACAAGAGGGAAGAGTGACCAAGACTGAAAATGTTAAAAACTCGATTTCTCCCTGATAACTTTACACACAAAAAAAAAAAAAAAAAAAAAAAGAAAAAGGAAACTTAAATCTTGAACTTATATAAAAAAAAAGTAAAAAATAATAACAAAAAAAAAAACGAAAACAAACAAGAAGAAAGAGTGACCAAGAGTGAAAAAGCTCAAAAACTCGATTCCTCCCCAACAACTTTCCAAAAAACAAAAGAAAAACAAGAACGTATAAAAAGCAAGTGAAAAAAAAAAAAAAAAAACGAAAAGAAGAAGAAAGACTGACCAAGAGTAAGAAAGGTTAAAACTCGATTCCTCCTCGATAACTTTGAGGCGAGAAGAGATTGCTTGCCTTGTATCTATCTAATCTATCTTCCGCCTCTCATCTCGCGCAGAGTGTCCATAAATCTATCAAGCTCTTTTATGTAGGTAGCAGGCGGTCACGGGCAGCCTCTATCTATCACTTTTATCTACGGAGCTTCCCTGCTTAGTGACAACACGCCCACACCCTCGCCCTAATTACTCATTTACATAATCTCTCCATTTAATTATCTGATACTATCGGTAAGGGATGAGGAATAGGAGGACCAGGACAAGGAGGAAGAGGAGGATCTGAAAGTGATATTCTTCTGGTATCCTTTATTCCTTCCTCTTCTAATACCCTCCTCCTCCTCCTCCTCCTCCTCCTCCTCCTCGTGTGTGGATCATATTTCATACCATATTGTTTTCAGTTAAATTTGATACGAAACTCAAGACGTGTTTGGCGCGTTAAAAAGAAGGAACGGCTGGGCAGGAGAGGTACAAGGAAAAGACAAAGAAGGGGGGAAGAAAAGAAACACGGAAATATAAAGTAAGGAAGGGTGAAAAGAAAGGAGAATAAGTCAAATAAGGAAGGAAAAAGGAAGAGAAAAAAAGGTAGGAGGAAAAGAAAATGGAAGGGGAAGACGAGAAGAGAAACAAGGGAATTAGGAGAAAAGAGGAAAAAAGGTGAAGATGAACATAGGAAGAGGTAAAGGAGGAAAAGAAAAGTAAAGTAAGCATGAGGGAAGGAAGGAAAAGGAAGAGAAAAAATAAAAAGATAGGAGGAAAAGAAAATGGAGGGGAAGACGGGAAGAGAAACAAGGGAAATAGGAGAAAAGAGGAAAAACGGGAAGACGAATATAGGAAGGGGAAAAAGACAAGAGGACAGGAAAAGAGGAGGAAAAACAAGAGGAGATAAAAAAAAGTAGGAAAGGAAAAGAAAATGGGAGAGGAAAACGGGAAGAAGACAAGGAAATATGGAAAAAAAGAAGAAACGAGAAGATAAATAAAGAAAGGGTTAAGTAGAGTGGAGGAAAAGTAAGCATAAAACAAAGAAAAAGATCAGAAAGAGGAAGAGAAAAGATAAAAAGAATTGGAGTAAAAGAAAACGGAAGGAGAAGAGAAAGGGAAGAAAATAGGAAAAAGGTGAGGGAAATGGAAGGAAAAGTAAGAATGAAACAGGAAAACAGAAAGAATAGAATAGAAGAAAAAGAACAATTAACAAAAGAAGATGACAGAGGTAAACAAGACAAAACAAAAAAGGAAAAAGAAAAGAGAAATAGGAGAAAAAGAAATAGAAAATAGAAAAAAATAAAGAATTATCAAAATGTGTGAGAAATGGGACAAAAGTATGAAAAGGAGAATGAAAAATAAGAAAAAAAGAAAAGAAAAAGAAAATGGGGAAAAGAGAAAAATACGAGAAAATGTAGAGATGAGAAAGACAAAAAGAGAGAGCTATAAAGAGAAGGAAAAGAGTCAGGAGAGGAAAAAAACGGAGGAAAATGGAGAGTGACAAACAGGGAGAAAAATGAAGAGGAATATTTGAGGAAAGGAGGGAAAAAGAGAACAGAGAGAGAGAGAGAGAGAGAGAGAGAGAGAGAGAGAGAGAGAGAGAGAGGGGATAGGCCGGGGAATAGGAGAGGAAATTTAATTGAAAAGGGAGGGATGAAAGAGGGAGGAAAAAAGAAGGAAAAAGATGAAATGCATTTGAAAAGTAAGCAGAACGAGAGAGAGAGAGAGAGAGAGAGAGAGAGAGAGAGAGAGAGAGAGAGAGAGAGAGAGAGAGAGAGAGAGAGAGAGAGAATCATATTGGAATTCTCTTAACTTTTTTCTTTCATTCTTTCCTTCCTTCCTTCCTTCCTTCATCTGTGACCCTTCCTCCCACACATCCTCCCTCCCTCTCTTCCTCTCTCTCTCTCTCTCCCTTCCTCTCTCTTCCTCCCTTCCTCCCTCCCTCCGTTCTTTCCTCCTTCTCGTCCCTCCATCTTGAAAATTTAACAAGATGAACGAATGAAGTAAACAAATAAAACTCCTTCTCACTTGCAAAAATGAATAGATAAAAAAGAATAAGGAAATGAATATAATGAAATAAAGTAAACATAGATCGATTTATTGAAAAGATTAAAAGTGAAAAAGCGACAACAACAGCAACAAATACAACTACTACTACTACTACTACTACTACTACTACTACTACTACTACTACTACTACTACTACTACTACTACCAAGGAAGGACAAGTAAAGAATTCGCCTCTTTCACAACTTCCATACAACATAGATGAGAGAGAGAGAGAGAGAGAGAGAGAGAGAGAGAGAGTTTTATCATCTCTCTTCCCTCTCTCTTTCGCTTTTTCCTTTTTTTTCTATCCACTTCTTCTCCTTCTTCCGTTTCCCTTCTTAATTCTCTTCTTCCTTCTCATTTCCTATCTCTTGCTCCTATTTGTCCTTACTCTCCTCTCCTCACCCTCTTCCTTCCTCCATTTACCTAGCCGCAGTCCCCAGAGAATCCTCCTCCTCCTCCTCCTCCTCCTCCTCCTCCTCCTCCTCCTCCTTCTCATCTTCTTCGTTCTTCATCCTCCTCCTGCTAACACCTCTCTCTTCTTAGAACCTAGGCACATCTTCCTCCTCCTCCACCTCCTCTTTCATCCTCCTCCACCTCCTCCTCCTCCTCCTCCTCCTCCTCCTCCTCCTCCTCCTCCTCTTCCACGTCGACATCTTCCATTACAATCCTCTTGCTCACACGTCCTACCTTTGTCATAGAATTGCTCTCTCTCTCTCTCTCTCTCTCTCTCTCTCTCTCTCTCTCTCTCTCTCTCTCTCTCTCTCAGTCAATATATCGAGGGGCGTGATATATACAGCGACCTTCCATGTAAGATCCGGCTACACACACACACACACACACACACACACACACACACACACACCTGGCTGTTAATTCGCTGCATACAATTAAGGAAGCAATGAATA
>NC_059277.1:910000-917500 GCF_017591435.1 Portunus trituberculatus
CATAATAGGTACCATATCACCACCAGCGCATCTTTGGTGTAACCACCTTGAACCTGGGTATCATGGTGACATTTAGGTAATTTTAAACCACTCGACAAATGGCATAGTTTCAAATTGGTATGTGGCGGGATTCGAACCTACGTATGGACGTCTGCCCGATCCCACGCTCACCACCTTATCCATTACGCCACCGCCACCCTAAATAGATAGGCAGACAAACAGATAGATAGATTCATTGATTGACTATGATTGATTAACTGATAAATAGATAGTACATCTTTTTAGAGCAACGTTAAGCTCAGATATAGAATTATGAAACAAATGTGAACAGAAACAGAAAACGTAAAGTGGAAACTATTATGCTTAAGAGAAAACACACACACACACACACACACACACACACACACACACACACACACACACACACACACACACTTAATAAAGCAAAATAAATAAACGTAAAAATGAATCATTCAAATATAAATGAATGAATGAAAATGAATAAATGAATAAATGCAAGTTTAGATTAGAACTAAAAATAAGTATAGCAGCTCTCTCTCTCTCTCTCTCTCTCTCTCTCTCTCTCTCTCTCTCTCTCTCTCTCTCCAATTAAGGGGTAATAAGCCTACCTGGGCCCTGTCAACACCTGTCTAATAAGAGTATAGTGAGCTCATTACAATTAACACCTGTCTAAACACACTTGTCCACTCCTGTCCCGCGAAAAAACCTGCAATTAGTGTCAGGATATGGAAGGTATTGGTGGTGGTGGTGGTCTTGGTGGTAGTGGTGGTGGTGGTGGTGGTGATGGTGGTGGTGGTGGTGGGGAAAGTGGTCTCTCTTTCTGGTGGTGGGAAAGTAATCTCTCTTTCTCTATATATATATATCTGTCTATCTATCTATCTCTCTCTCTCTCTCTCTCTCTCTCTCTCTCGAAAAATATACCAATTTCACTATTTTCAAAAGCTAAATCCTCTGTGAAGATACACACACACACACACACACACACACACACACACACACACACACACACACACACACACACACACACACACACACACACACACACACTCAGGAACGAAAAATATTTAAAGGATGAAAGAAAATTTAGAAAAATAAATAAAAATAGTACAAAGGCGAGGAAATACCGCTTTGTATTGGGATCTGTATTTTATCCACGTGTGTGTGTGTGTGTGTGTGTGTGTGTGTGTGTGTGTGTGTGTGTGTGTGTGTGTGTGTGTGTGTGTGTGTGTGTGTGTTTACTTAATTCGTTTTCGCCTTTTTTTGCTTATGAGTTTTTTTGTTGCTTTTACGTTATTGGTTTGGTCGTATTATTATTATTATTATTATTATTATTATTATTATTATTATTATTATTTTCATTCATCACTAATCTAACTACAGTATTTTTTTTTGTCCTTCTACTACTCTGCTTTTTCTTTCTTACCTTTACATTTTTTTTTCTACGTGTCAAGATTTTTTTCTCTTGCATATTCTTGTAACTTTTTTGTTGTATTTCATAAACTCCTTGGCTTGGCTTAAGTTTTTCATCGTTAACTTCAGTGTAACGTTCTCTATCGCTTCCTCCCTCTCTTCTTTTCGCAACGGAGCTTAAGAAAAAAGAAAGTAAAAAAAAAAAATTACTCAGGATATCTAGTTCAAATTTCAGCCTTCGATAAAAAGTAAATATAAAAACAAACATTCACTTCTCTGCTTCAATCCTCCAACAGCGCGCGCAATCCCGTGATATATTGTCTTTAATCCTCCTTCAACCATTGTCATCACTTTTAGAGGTACAATACACTATCAATATTTGAAGGGAAAATTTTAGATTTCTTTTTATATAATGTAAAGAAGGTTTGTTACATATCTTTAACCCCTTCAGTACCAAGATGCGTTTTCATATTTATTTTGCTTAATGTTTGGTGATTTTATACAGCTTCAGAAGCATAGGTGGGGGATTAAAATAGTGAAGATTGTGACAATTAATCTTCTGACCTCCACAGACCTTTGATAGTGTAAATAAAATGGTCTGATCATACTCAAATTTCATGGCAAAAATGCGTCCCAGTACTGAAGGGGTTAATCGTGTAGAGAACAATTGTCACTTCCTCACGAGGACTGTAGGAACCGTTTGTCACCATCTCAATAGTACTGTAGGGAACTCTAGTTTGGCATTCATCACTACATTATATATTTTTTATTACTTTACTTACTTTCTATACGTTCATTTATTCATTCATTCATTCATTCATTCATTCATTATTTTTTTCAATTCCACGTATACTCGGTTATAGAATACATTACTCTTGATGTTTAAAATACACCCGAGATATTCCACAAACACTCCTCCTTCCACCTACAACAGTTTCAAGGCATTTTTCTAACTGTGGATAATCTTTTCGGTTTTACTTTTGGGACCGCTGCCTTCAGTAGCCTTTTATTTTCTGTCTTTAAATACTCCTTGGCCAGAACTCTTCTCAAAAAATAAATTAATGAATAAGTATTTAGATAAATGAATAATAAATAAATAAAGAAAGAAAGAAAGAATTCATCCTATTACAAAATTATCTTAATAAATAACCTTACAATTTTATGTTTTCGAGTATTTACTAAGATTTAACATTTTGCCAATGTTCGTTTCCTCTTGGATTAACAGAACGCATTAAACCTTAAATATTTCCACCTGCAGCACCTAAATTTCATATCACTGTAAATTCTTTGACACTTAGCCTAACCTTTCTACACAACACGCTCTTACCAAAAACACCCAAATACAAACCAAGAACTCGATGCCTGCTTTTGTTTTCCCTACATTTCTACGACTTAAACTCTTTCAAAGGGAACGTTTCACTTATCTATCAATTTGCTTCTATTTTTCTTGACATCTCAGTTACTTTCCTATTGCAGTATCGTTTCCCTTGACCGGGGCCAATCCCACATGGAAAAATGATAAAAAACACTTCAAATATTTTACCACAGAATTCTCACTCTTTATTCTTTCAACCCTTTGCCCTCGGTACTTTTCCCCTTCCTGGCATTTTCACCCCTACTCTCTCGGTACTCTAACTTTTAACCCTCGGCGCCCTGATGCAAATTCCGAGCTCGTAATGGCCCTTAATTTCGCGCCATAATGGGAGGCTAGGGCAGGACGAGGGAAGGTAGAGGGATGGATAAACTAATAACGCGGTAGATGAGCACAGGAAAACCATAACGACGCTTGGAGTAAATGGATGGATGGGTGGAGAGATGGGTGAGTGGATGGTTGGGTGAAGGGATGGATGAGTTATTGGATGGGTGGACGAGTGGTTGGAAGGAGGGATGAATGGATGAATGGATGGATTGAGAGGTGAACTGATGGCTGAAAGGATATATATACAGACAGATAGATAGATGAAGAGATAGATGGATAATTGGATGTATGGGTAGATATATACATAGATAGATAGACAGATAAATAGATAGATAGATAGATAGAATGGTAGATGGATAGATACATATATACTTAGACCTGTATATACACTGATACATAGATACATGCATAAAAAGATACATACATAGAAATACAGACAAATAAATGGATAGATAGATAAAAGAATAAATAAACAGATAGATAGGTAGATAGACAAAATTCATATCAGCAAAGATAGATAGAAAATAGATAAGTACATAAACAAAACAGACAAATAGAATAGTAAATGGAAAAAAAAAGAATGATAACACATTCAAAATTATAGAGATAGTTCAGTGACATAACTCTCTCTCTCTCTCTCTCTCTCTCTCTCTCTCTCTCTCTCTCTCTCTCTCTCTCTCTCTCTCTCTCTAGTAATAATTCTTCTTCTTCCTTTTATGAATGTCTCTTGAATAGGTTATTGGAGGAGAGAGGAAAGATGATGAGAGAAGGAACGAAGGAGTGGAGGGAAAGGTAAGTGAGAGGGGGGGAGGGAAGGAGGGAGGGAGGGAGAGAAAAATGGTGGAGACAGCTTACGTAGAATCAATAAAAATGGCACTTCTATTTTTTTTTCTGAGAATTGTGAGATACGAGAAGTGAAATTGCCTGATTGAAATGAGAGAGAGAGAGAGAGAGAGAGAGAGAGAGAGAGAGAGAGAGAGAGAGAGAGAGAGAGAGAGAGAGAGAGAGAGAGAGAGAGAGAGAGAGAGAGAGAGAGAGAGAGAGGCTGCAGATAGAAGCCATATGAGAGTAATTATTATACCAATACTGTCTCTCTCTCTCTCTCTCTCTCTCTCTCTCTCTCTCTCTCTCTCTCGTTCGCTTACTAACATTTGCTACCGCTAAACTTAAATCCCTCCTCTTCCTACACCCCCTCCCTCCCTGCCCCTCCTTCTCCCTCTCTCCTCCACTCATTCCCTCCCATTATCTCCCTCACCTTCTGCCAGTCTTCCTCTCCGCCTCTCACTCCCTCCCTTCCCTGCAAGCAACGACCTGATTGAAAATATAAAGTAACAATATTAATGATGTTGGTCCGAATTATCAGTGAATGCTAATAATGATATTGGTTGTATTAATAATGCTGGTGAAAAATAAAGTTAGAATATTAATGATGTAGTCAATTAAGAGCCGAGTGATTTGTTAATGGTAATAATGATAATTGCTATATTAGTATTGGTGATAATAGTAATGGTAATAATAGTATTAATGATAATAATGATAATAATAATAATAATAATAATAATAATAATAATAATAATATTAATAATAATATTAATAATAGTAACAATAACAAATGTAATTATGCAGTTTCTATAGTTAAGCTTCAAGTAGTAGTAGTAGTAGTAGTAGTAGTAGTAGTAGTAGTAGTAGTAGTAGTAGTAGTAGTAGTAGTAGTAGTAGAAGTAGTATTGGTGGCGGTAGTAGTAGTAGTATAGTAGTAGTAATAGCAGTAGTAGTAGTAGTAGTAGTAACGATAGCAGCAGTCATCACCACCACCACCACCACCCTACCATCACTACCATTAACCTTATATATTCCCCTTGTTCTTCCTCTCTTTTGAATATATTTTTCCTCTTTTTGCATCCTTATCTTGGCTCCTCCCGTCCCCGCGAAAGTCTTGAGAAGGCTGAGGATAGAAAGACAGGAGGAGTTTGGACGGGGTGAGATGGGACGGGGTGAGATGGGGCGGGAGGAGGGGCGGGGTTCGGTGCCTTGTAATTATTCGCCTCACTGCCTTCCCGCCTGCCTCGGAGACTGAAGGCGGGAGGATGGCAGACCAGGCGAGGAGAAAATGCCCGAAAATAGAAGCGTAAATAACTCAAAAGGGATTAAATGCGTGAAAAAGTGAAGAATTATATAAATGGGTAAACAGACAAGACCATGAGTGAATTGTGGGATGACTCAATTGCGTGATGAATAAATGAATGATGAATAAATGACTGCATACATCAATAAGTCAAGTGTTGTATAAATGGATCGATGAATTGACATGTCGACGAATTGCGAGATGAATAATTAAATGATCTTGAAAACATGGAAGTCCGTGAATAGATGAATGAATGAACAGATGAATCAGTAAATATGTGAATAAATGAAGAGATAATCAGGTAATCTAATAAATACATAAAGTAAAACGCGAATTATTACCCAAATAAGGAAACAATGAGCCATTAAGTTAGGATACACGAATATACTGAACATATGGATGCAAGGTTCCATGAAAAGATGAATCAGTATACAAGTCAACACGTGGAATTAAAGATGAATGACAAGGAATACATAAACAAATATACAGATGATTAGATAAATATATACATAAATAAATAAATGAATGATAACAACGGTTAAAGGTACACACACAGAACAAAAGGATGTATATAAAAGAAAAAAAAAGTAGAAAGATGATCATTCCAATAACAACAAATAAATAAAAGAAATGGATTAATGATAAAATATACATACATGAATACTCTGATTAGAAAAAAAAGAAAAAAATGAAATAATGTTATGAAGGCAATCTACTTAACGAGCAGTCCATAAAGAAACAAACCAACGGTGACACTAAAACCAAATGTATTGAAGAAAACAAAAAATAAATTGAAGACAGAAATAAATAAAGTAATGTATCTAATTCAACATTCAACAGTAACATGATACAGATATAGTAAAAACGTAAAAAAATATTTAAAAACAACGATTAGACCCCTCCATACCAAACTATATAGGTAATAATAATAATAATAATAATAATAATAATAATAATAATAATAATAATAATGATAATAATAATGTTAATCATAATAACAACAATAATACCAATAATGTTAATAACGAAAATAAAAATAAAAATAATAAGTAAAAATAATAATGATAATGTTAATAACAGCAATAATAATAATAATAATAATAATAATAATAATAATAATAATAATAACAATAATAATAATAATAGTAATAATAATAATAATTACAACAGCAATAATAATAACAACAACAACAAAAACAGCAACAATGAAAATGTAAATAAAAGAAATAATAACAGTTCCTTCAATAGCCAGCACTGAAATAGAGCGAGTCGGCCCGTAGAGTAATGAAATGCGGCAAGGCTTCACCGTAGACTTACGCCGCTGGGAGTCTGGATCCATAGCACACGTATTGAAGTAGCCGCGGCTCAATACATAACTGATTGTTTCATTGCCCGCAGCTCACCTTCCCCATCCAGTCCATTCCAAGCTCGCTCATAACTCTTTTTCTATGTGAGGAGAAGGTCTGTGGAGGATAACTAGAGGGAATGCTTGGAGATCAAAACTAAGAGTGATAAATACATAATCGTATTTGGGGTTATATATAATAAATTGGGAAAAGAATAGTAAGGCATAAAAAGAGATGATAAATATATAACTTCGTCGGTTGTCATGATTAATCAACAAGTTTAGAGGAAAGTTAGTAATGAAGAGAGGGGAATGCTTGGAGGTCAAAAAGTAATAGAGATAAATATAAAATCTGTTCTGGTGTTTTAAATCATAGACTGGGACAAAATAGTACGGCAAAAATAAAGGTGATTAATATATAAATTCGTCGGATATTATGAGTAACCAATAAGTTTAAAAGAAAGTTAATAATTAAAAGAGGGGAATGTATGGAAATAAAAAATAAAAAGGATAAATACATATTCTCTTCTGGTGATATAAACAATAATACAACAGATTTGGACAAAAATACATCAAAATCAATATGAATGGATATGTGATCTTGCCGGATGTTACGAATAATAAATAGATTTAGAAGAAAATAACAATAATAATCATATGTATTCTTTGCAGGGTTAAGGGCAGTATCGTTAAATGTACTGGGATTCTTATCGCGATTAATAATGAAGTTTGTAAAGAAGTGATCATGTTTCCAGCAATATTTTAATGAATCTACCTCATAATGAAAAATATATCCTTGACAACCTGTTTAATCACCTCTGTCCTATTCTAAAAACAATATTAATGAAAGGAAAAATCGACACACAATACGGGAAACTCTTACTTATTCACGTGAACCAA
>NC_059277.1:920000-927500 GCF_017591435.1 Portunus trituberculatus
AAGTTACTATTACAACAAGTTATCATTTCCTCGTCTTTCTTCTTCTCTTTACTCTTGGTTGTTGTTATTCTTGGCCATGGTCGCTTTCCAACATAACCTAAGATTGTTCAAGTAACTCCAAACTTTTTTCCATTCTTTTCACAACAAGCGCACACGCGGCTAAACTTTTAACATTTTATCTTCAGCGTAAATTTCTTGATCTTTCCCTTACGTGCGCTTGCTTTGGTTATGAAAGGGTAGTAAAAAAAGAAAGAAAGGAAACTCCGCACGGAAACTCAAAGAAGAGCCAATAAACAAAAAGAACTGCCACTGTAAATAAAATTACGGCAACAATTCATCTCAGAACGACAAAATAAACGAAAGATGAGAAACAGATCAGGCAGAGAGTTACAAAGGTGAAGAGTTAAGCAATAAATCAATAATCACTACTGCTACAACCACCATTACCAATATGAAACACTCAGGACCTGGAACGGAATAAGACAAAAAAAGGCAGAAATAAATACCGTAACTACACAACCATCATTAATAATACGAGTTAACGGAATTAAGAAAAAGGCAGACGTATATAATGTAACTAAACAATACTAGTAATAGAACAAGTATGATTACCACCACAAATGCAAACTTAGAACAAAAATAACCTAGAAACAAAATGAAACGCAATGTTACGAAAAATTTCAACAAAATATCAACGTTACAAGTCAGAGATGAAAGAAAGCAAAGCGATTGAATAAAAAAACAACTACAGCCATTACTTCCTCCACAATTGAACACAGAGCACCAAAATAAAAAAAAAATAAAATGGAAACGAAGCCAAAAAGTGAATAAAATGGTGTGATATGAAGGAAGGATGAGAGATGAATCACAACCCAATAACAATTACAACTACAATCCATAAATATTCCCACCACATTATAAGCCAGAAGAAAACTTAGTAACAAATAAGAAAAAGCATCCCAGCAAGTAATAGAAGCCTTAATAAGCAACAGAAACTACCAAAACTAGTGTCATTATTACTATCATAATTAAACTTGCTGGGTGGGTGGGGGGGGGAGGAGAAGGGGATAAAAAAAAAATGCCCAGCCAAGTTTGCCCAACCGTAATTAAAACTCCCATGCTAATCTCACCTTACGAGGCAATCTGATACTTCTCTTTCAAAGGTGTCACGTGGAGGGGAGGAGGAAAAACTAATGACAGTGTACCCTCCTCTTACTCCTTGTCCTCCCCCTCCACTTCCTCCTCCTCCTCCTCCTCCTCCTCCTCCTCCTCCTCCTCCTCCTCCTCCTCCTCCTCCTCCTCCTCCTCCTCCTCCTCCTCCTCCTCCTCCTCCTCCTCCTCCTCTTCTTCTTCCTCCTCCTCTATTTCCTCATCTCCCTGCACTTGTTTTTTTCCCCAGCGTTATCATAAAGAGCTTAAAGGAAGGAGAAATAAATCTGCCTATAAATCTGGAGACATAATCTGTAAGTCCACCGCTCTCTCGCTCTCTCTCTCTCTCTCTCTCTCTCTCTCTCTCTCTCTCTCTCTCTCTCTCTCTCTCTCTCTCTCTCTCTCTCTCTCGTCCTATAAAACAAAGAGAAATTAAGGTTTTAACGATTTATTATAAAAAAAACAGCTAATTTATGTTATCTGTGTCTCCTATTTAGCTCTTCTATGGCCTGTCTGTCTGTTTGTTTGTCTGTCTGTCTGTATTTGGGTGTTTGTCTGTGCTTTGGTGGCTGGCTGTCTGTCTCACTGGCTGTCTGACTGTTTAGGTGACTGGCAGGTCGGCTGGCCGGCTGTCTGTCTCTGGGACTGTGAATTGTAAAACTCTCTCTCTCTCTCTCTCTCTCTCTCTCTCTCTCTCTCTCTCTCTCTCTCTCTCTCTCTCTCTCTCTCTCTCTCTCTCTCTCTCTCTCTCTCTCTCTCTCCAACAACACACACACACACACACACACACACACACACACACACACACACACACACACACACACACACACACACATACATTCCCCACAATTGCCTTTTCAATCTCCCATCAGTCACACACAGCGCCACAACATATCTCTGCGTTGCTCCTTCAATTACAGACCAGAGATGTGGAGCGTTAACTGGGATTCAGACAGCCAGCGAGCTCTGTCTGGACGCTGGAGGAGAAAATCAGGTGGCTTCCTCAATCCCAGGCACCGACCGAAGCAAGCAGACAGAACCAGGCACACAAACACCCGCAAAACGGAAGTAGACACGAAAACATACGCAAAACCACGCACTCTTGCAGACACACACGGAAATACAGTCTAAACGCATTGAGAATCCTCAAAACGTATGCAAACACGGAAAACACACGCAAAAGACCCCAAAGCACAAGGAAACATATTAGTAATCAGAACAAACTCACTTCAAACCAGCGAAACACACGCAAACACGCAAAATACATCCAAAAGGACTTCTAACGCACACTAACGGATGAATATGAAAGCCGAAACACTTAAACACACTCAAAACACGCAAGCACACACAAACACAACAGATGCACGCAAACACTCTAAATACTCAAACACACCCAAACACACGCAGCCACTCAAAACACAAGCACACACATGCGCACGCAAACACACGAAAACAGAATCATCTAAAACACAGAACACACTCAAATCACCCACACAAACACACTAGAAACACTCAATCACACGCAAACACAACTTAAACACTTGCAACACATACTCAAGCAGACTTAAATACACACAGACACGAAAAAAAAACATCCAAAGCACTGAAACCGCACTCAAACTCTAGTGCAGGCAAACACACGATAATACACTCAAAACGCATCCAAAATCGGGCCAAGGGCAGGCTAAAGGTTTAATTCAACACCCATCCATTGCTTTAGTGAAGTGGTTTTCGTAGTTTCCTTTAATTATTGGGAAAGTTACGAGGTGGTCAGCGCAGAGTATTGAGAAGAGTCGCAAAAGACGTTAGAATAAATAAGAAATGATTGAAAGTTAAGGAGACATAAGAGAAATGAAAATGTGTATGTTTGGAAAGTATTACTCTTATTTTTTTATACGAGGGGCGCTGGCAAGGGATGGCAAAAAAGAGTATAGGAAAAAGACCTCCACTAGTATGACAGTTCGAAAGGAGGTCAAAATTGGTGGATAATTGTCTTGAAACCTTCCTCTCCAACCGGTTTAAGTCTTAGGAAGGAGGATATATAGGGACAGGAAGAGAGAGAGAGAGAGAGAGAGAGAGAGAGAGAGAGAGAGAGAGAGAGAGAGAGAGAGAGAGAGAGAGAGAGAGAGAGAGAGAGAGAGAGAGAGAGAGAGAGAGAGAGAGAGAGTGTGTGTTTGTGTTTACATGTTTGTGTGAGTGCCGGAATGTGTTTAAAGGAAAAAAAAAAAGGGTTACACTGCCTTTTCTCTCTTCGTTAACTCAATGCACAGTCACACAAAAACTAGTTGATAGAAACACACTGGCATTCAAATATCTTGGTGGAATGCACGGTCATATGAAAAAAAAAGTCATGCTAACTCAAGGAACATTTGGGGGTCTAGTCACGCTGCAAAGGTTTGATGCGGTATCGTCACAGACACTCGTAACGTTACTGCCGTCTTGGAACCGTTATGAAAAAGATAGCGAAGAATTAAAGAAAAGAAAAATGGAGGACTGCGTTTTCTCTTCTCCTCATATTAACTTTTCTTTTATTCCTTTTTTTGCTTCGTTCACGGAAAAAGAAATAAAGGTAGAATATAATAACAGCTCTCAAAAAAAATAAACAAATATTCCACCGAAAAATAACTTGTAAATTGTACAAGAAAAAAAATCTGAAAAAGGTCAAGAAAAATATAGATCTAAAATAAAAGAAGAAAAGAATATCAGAAAAAAATAAAAATCAAAGAAATGTAAAAAAAATGAAAGAAAACACAAAAATATTAAAACAAATTAAAAAGAACAACAAAAATTAACAAAATTAACTCGAAAAACAGAGAGAGAGACAGAGAGAAAAAACAGACAGATAGAGAGAGCGACAGAGACAGAGAAGAGAGAGAGAGAACAAAAACAAAAACACATCCACCAAACACCACAACGACAACCAGGCACGAAAAAACACGCCACTCCAAACAGACAAGGCTCACACAACACCGACAAAAAATACAGCTCGGAAAAAAAATAAAAACAGGAAAGGAAAAACAAAAATTTGACAGACAAGTGTTGATCTGGTAACGAGGAAATGCGAGACGAAGGAGCCCAATTAAAAAACCAATTAGGGCAGGCCAGGTGATCTGATAACACACTAAGGTTAATCCCACCTGGACGGCCCACCAGGTAAATATGGAAGGAAATGAGGGGAAAGACAAGGAAGGAAAGAAGGAAGGAAGGAAGGAAAAATTTCAAAAACTGTGCAAATATGATAAAGAAATGAGAGGAAGGAGAAGGAAAGAGGGAAGGAAGGAAAGAAAGAAAAACAAGAATGCAAAAATATGGTAAAGAAATGAGGGAAAAGGAAGGAAGGAAGGAAGGAGAGGAAGAAAAAAAAGAAGTAAAGAAGGAAGGAAAAGAGGAAAAACAAGAGTGCACAAATATGAAAAAGAAATTAAGGAAAAGGAAAAAAAGAAAGGAAGGAAGAACAAAAGAATTGATAAAAAAAGATAAGGAAAGGTGGGGAAAGACAAAGAAAAAAAATGAATGAAAAGAAGGCAGGAAATAATGCATAAATTTGTCAAGAAAATAAATGTACGTTGCTTGTTCGTCTTTCATCTAACTGGACATTCATTTTAGTTGGATATGGGAAGCAGATGGTGAAATGAAGGAAAATAGTGAAAAAATGGAAAATGGTGCATAAATGTGTCAGGAAAATGTATGGGTTTAATAGCAGTTTTTCATATTAATAGGTATTTTTAGGTACGTATTAGAGAGAGAGAGAGAGAGAGAGAGAGAGAGAGAGAGAGAGAGAGAGAGAGAGAGAGAGAGAGAGAGAGAGAGAGAGAGAGAGAGAGAGAGAGAGAGAGAGAGAGAGAGAGAGAGAGAGAGAGAGAGAGAGAGAGAGAGAGAGAGAGAGAGAGAGAGAATGTGGGTGAATGATAAGGAATAAAAAAAAAGGAAATGTGAACGTGATGAAAAATTATACATATGTTTACTATTCGTGTTTGAAAAATGATGACTATTTTTCAAGGTAATTATGGGAAAAATTGAGAAGAAAAAAACGAAGGAAGAAAAATAAAGAAAAAAAAAAAAAAGAGTAGATGTGCAACCATGCGTGCTTTGGGGTCCGAGTGGTCTCCAAGCGCACGGGTTCGAATCCTGTCCACGGTCCGAGTGTACGTACGCTTTCCTCACTGGTGGGTGGGAGGTACCGCAAAGAAGTACTCCCCTTAAGCCCACAAACTCCTGTAAAAAAACCCACATGACGTAAATAAAAAGAAAAGAAATGGACAGAACTTAAAATAAACATGAAAAAAAAAAAAATCGTAGGGAGAAAAAAAAATAATAATAATAAAAAGACGTCTCGAAATATACATAGAAATTTGACACCAATATTCAATTTCGTCAGACAAATAAGGTGAAAAAAAAATATATATATAGGAGGAATTAGAAGCGAGCTCATTCACGTCAGGGGAAAAAATGAATAAATAAATCGCTTTACTATTAATCCAAATGATATCAGTCATGTCGGTAACTTTGAAATATATTGTGCATTATGGACTTAATATTTGAACAGATGAATTAGACAAGTACGAGATAAAAATGATAATAAAAATGAAATAGTAAAATGGAAATACAGAGACACGTTCCAATACTAATATATGTGACTGGCTGACTGACTGACTAACTGACTGATGAACTGACTGACTGACTGACTGATGGACTGACTGACTGACTGACTGATGGACTGACTGACTGACTAACTGATGGACTGACTGACTGATGGACTGAATGACTGATGGACTGACTGACTGACTGATGGACTGACTGACTGACTGACTAACTGATGGACTGACTGACTGACTGGATGGTTAAATGACTGGTTGAATGGCTGATTGGCTGCATGAAAGGCTGATAAAATGACTGACTAGCTGATACATGTATACTGAAAGGAAAATTAAATAACAAATACAAAGGAAACAATAACTCAAAGCCAGGAACGAAATTATAAAAAAAACGACCAGAAAACAGAAATAAAGAAGACAATGCATAGAACTGTTAAGTACAGAACACACTTACATAAATTTATATAACTTTAATATTGCGAAAAGAAATAGAAATGCATGTAATCTTTGTGTCATTATAAGGAGAGAGAGAGAGAGAGAGAGAGAGAGAGAGAGAGAGAGAGAGAGAGAGAGAGAGAGAGAGAGAGAGAGAGAGAGAGAGAGAGAGAGAGAGAGAGAGAGAGAGAGAGAGAGAGAGAGATTTGACAGGAGTATGAATATTTATAAGTAAAAGAAGTGCGTTGAAAAATATTGTGTGATTATGAATTTTCTCTGGTTTCTTATTTCAGCTTTGCAATTTTATGAAGAAATTTCGTAACGGTTTAATTAGCAGGTGTGAGATGCAGGTAAAGGTGTGAGGAGTTAATTAAAGGTATTCATCATTAGACAGGTGTGTTATGACTAGTGCTCTCTCTCTCTCTCTCTCTCTCTCTCTCTCTCTCTCTCTCTCTCTCTCTCTCTCTCTCTCATTACTCATCATTTCTTCGTCTTTAAACTCCTAACCTTCGTTATTTTAAGCTTTCATTATTTCTATTCTTTATTCTAATTGTTTTTATTTATCTTTTGTCATTTACTTTTGATTTTACCTCCATTTTTTTTTATTTTCTGGGGTTTTTTACTTGTGTTTGTTTTAATCGCTTCCCTTTCCATTATTTTCAATTTTAATATAGCTTTGTTACGGTTTTCTCTCCTCTCTTCCCTTCCCTTTCCTTTCCTTCTCTCATTCGACATCCATTAAGTATCACCGTTGCTCTAATTCTCTTTTATCTGCTTTCCTTTTATCTCTCAGTTTATTCGCAACTTTAATCTAGTTTTACTTTTCCCTTCCTCTCTTTTCTCTTCTCTAATGGTTCTCTTTTCTTTTCATTGTTCTCCACTCCCTTATTTATTTTTCCTTTTACTTTAATCTAGTCTCTCTCTCTCTCTCTCTCTCTCTCTCTCTCTCTCTCTCTCTCTCTCTCTCTCTCTCTCTCTCTCTCTCATAATCTTCCACTTCCTTCCTCCTAAATGATTTTTTTCTTTTATTTTGTTTTCACTGAATCTAGTTTCAGTTTTGCGTTCTATCATTTCTTTTCTCTCTTGATTATTTTTCTTTTGATCATTATTTTCCACTTTCATCTTCATTTTATTTTCATTAAGTTATTCATTTCCCATCCTTCTCTCTCCTCACTAATATTTTTTCTTAGTTTATTTTCTCCATCTCTATTTATTTTCTTTTTTTCTTCCTGTTATCTCTCCATTCTTTGTTCCTTTTTTATCTAATTTTCTCATTTATCTAATTTGGTTCAAGTTATTTTTCGCTTTTCTATCACATTTT
>NC_059277.1:932500-942500 GCF_017591435.1 Portunus trituberculatus
GAGAAAGAGCAGAGAAACACACACAAACCAGCCACAGCATCCATTAAAAACCACATCACAAAGTACGACAGTTTTTTCACACCCAGTAGCTCACCATCTCTTTCTATTAATTTTTTCCCCATTAAACTTAATTTGTCGCCCCAGAAATAACTTTGGGGACAAGATCGTGAGGCAATCTGGGACGCGATTAGCTGCTATGAGGTAACGCTCGCTCGCATCCTTCCTTCCTTCCTTCCTCCTCCTCCTCCTCCTCCTCCTCCTCTTCTCGTTATCTTCTTTTCTATTTTCTTGGTCTTTTTTCCTCTTTCTCCTCCTCGTTCCTTCATTTTCTCCTCCCTTTGTGTTCCTCCTTCCTCGTTTCCTTCTTCTCTTCCTTCTGGTCCTCCTCTTGATAAGTGGTGCGGCTTTCTCTTCTTTGTGTCTTTGTTTTCCTTGTTTTCTTTGTTAGTTTGCTTCGTTTTCTCATTTTCTTTCTTTCTTTCTAGTCATTTTTCTTCTTATTTTTGTTTTTCTTTGCATTTCTTTTTTTTATTCTTTGTTGTTGTTGTTTTTGTTTTTCTCGTTATTCATCTTTTTCTTCCTATTCATTATCTTCGTGGTATTTTTTTCTCCTCCTTTTCTTGCTCCTCTTTCTCTTTATCTCTTATTCTCATTCATTCTCTTTCTCCACCTCTTCCTCTTTTTCTTCCTCACCCTCTTCTTCTTCTTCCTTGCTCTCTTCTTCTTATTCCTCTTCTTCATCTTCCACAACCTTTTCCTCATCTTCTTCTTATCATTATCATTCTTCCTCACCCTCCTCGTCTTCTTCTTCCTCACCCTCCTCGTCTTCTTCTTCCTCACCCTCTTCTTTTTCTTCCTCACACTCTTCTTCCTTTTCTCCTTCTCCTCTTTCTCCTCCTCCTCCTCCTCCTCCTCCTCCTCCTCCTCCACCTCCACCTCCTCCCGTTCCCCTTCCTCCTCCTCCTCCTCCTCCTCCCGTTCATCTTTGTTTACACTGGATCAGCTGATGTGTGTGGGAAGCTGTGCCACTCTTAGTAAGGAAAGGAAAAATCGCTTTAGAGAAAATTATGTTGTAAAAATGTAAGACAAAGATAATTATGTTAATGATGCGAGTTACTTTTTTAATATCTTTTTTTTTTTAATCTCTCTTTTTCTCTCTCTCTCTTATTTAGTACCGCATGTTTAATTAATGGCTTGAGATGAATTGGTGATGTTTTATTTGACTGGCTGGGTTAGGTAATTGTATGTTAATGATATGAGGTTGTGATGTAGAGTGAGTTTGTGCCGAGTTTGCATGTTACGGACGTGGAATGTTGAGGTGATGTGTGTGTGTGTGTGTGTGTGTGTGTGTGTGTGTGTGTGTGTTTTGAGGGAATTCGGTTGAGAGCAATAAAGATCTCGGGCCGCCGTGGTACAGTGGAACCATGCGTGCTTTGGGGTCCGAGGATTCTCCAAGCGCACGGGTTCGAATCCTGTCCACGGTCCGAGTGTAGGGTGGGCTTCCTCACTCGGGGCAACAGTTTCCTAGCGGGTGGGCTTTGAGATAGGAGGTATCACAAAAAAGTATCCCATTTAGCTCATAAATTCCCGTTAAAAGGCCACATGGTATAAAAAAAATGAAGGTCACTGAAATTACTGCTCCTTGTTATCAGAAAGGTTTGCTTGTTTGTATTAATCAATTCTATCATGTGTTTATTTTCTTCTAATTTGATACGAGTTAACTTTTGATTTTCATTAATGTTTTGTTTCAGTAAGAGATTAAAAATGAGAAAAAACCAAAATGAATGAAAAAAGAAAAATAACTCTTAAGGTGAAATAAAAATAAAATAAATGAAAAGACAAGAACGACCATTACATCTCCTTAAAGGCCAAAACAATCAGAATGTTGAAATAATCTAATCAGGACATGAGAACATTTAAGAACCCTCGTGTGTTTGTTGTCTGGTTACCAAAACTAACAATGCTGAGAAAATTTGTAGAACATTCCTTACAAACTGAATACAAAAGGCAGAGATTTGATTGTTAAACTATTCAGTACCAAATTGTACCACTAGAATTGATTGGGGTGAGTATTTCTTGTAGATTGAAGTAGAAGGGCAAAATTTGATTGATAATGTGATCGGTAACTTTCTTGTAGGTTAATAGGTGTAGCACATGTGGGGAAGTCATAGAGGTGAATATTCCTTCTGGACCGAGATAGGAAGGCAAAGATTTGATTAGTAAAGTGATCTCAAGTGTGTAATATATTTTCATCATAATAATGCGAGGCTGAGGACAGTTTTCAGATCGTCATTAATCTTTTTCACCGATCCGCCGATGGTTCTACTCCCTACCATCTCCCTCCTCCCTGCCTGAAACCTTTTCCTCCTCCTACCCTCCTCCTCTATCCTCCTTCTTTTTTTCTATCCACTCTTCCATCCCTCTTCCTCTATCCTTCTTCCTTCTGTCTATCCACTCTTCCATCCCTCCTCCTCTATCCTTCTTCCTTCTGTCTATCTACTCTTCCATTCCTTAATTTTCCTAGTTCTTTCACTCTTCACATGATGTTTCCTCTTAACCACTTACTCATAAATGGTTTTCTTCCACCATTTAAAATCCCTTTCGTCTTCCTTCTACTCTTCCTCTTCCTCCTTCCCTTTTGTCCTCCTCCTCCTCTTCCTCTTCCTCCTTCCTCTGACACCCCTCTTCCACCATTTAAAATCCCTTTCGTCTTCCTTCTCCTCTTCCTCTTCCTCCTTCCCTTTTGTCCTCCTCCTCCTCTTCCTCTTCCTGCTTCCTCTGACACCCCTCTTCCACCTCGTCCATTATTTCCCCTTCCACCATTCGTTATTCACCATTATCTCCAGTCATATCGTCCAATATTCCTCTCTTACTTCGAATCATCCCTTCTATTCCCTCCCTTCTCCCCCTCATCTAGCCCTTCTTTCATCCACCTCTCCCTTATTGCCCCTTCAAACACTTCCTTTCTCCCCTCCCTTACCTGCCTCCCTGTAGCTCCTCTTCCCAATTTCCCCAGCCTCTTTCTTCCCCAGCTATGACTTCTCTGTGGTAAGCTTAAAACACGCTGCTTTTCCCTTCACTATCCATCCGTTCCTTCACCATCCGCCCTCACCAGCCTGCTTGAACCATTTACCTTCACCATTCCGGCTTTCACCATCCCGCCTCACCATCCCGGCTTAATGACATCACGGAGAGGCATTTTTCATTTCTCCTCGTCATAAGCAAGAAACGTGTTAACTTTTTAGGTGCATGTAGACTCACTCGCTTGCTCAGTTTTCCTCTCGGTTTTACTTCGTTTCTCTGGGTCTCTCTTGGTTTGTGTCTCTCTTTTGTCTCTATGTTTTTGTCTGTGTGTCTGTCTCTCTCTCGGTTTCTCTGGGTCTCTCTGTGTCTCTGTGTATCTTTGTCTGTGTCTGTCTCTGTGTGTCTTTGTATCTGTCTCTCTGTCTCTCTGTCTCTCTGTCTCTCGTCTCTCGTCTCTCGTCTCTCGTCTCGTCTCTCTCTCTCTCTTAGGTAACTTTTTACTTCTAGAAAAATATCTTATCAATTTTGTCCTAAAAAAGAATAATAGTTAATTTGTCCTGGAAATATTACCTTGCTAACTTTGGTCTAGAAATAATGTGTAGTTACGTTTGTTGTAGAAAGAATACTAGGCAATTTTGTCCTCAGAAAGAATACCCATTTGATTCTGCTCCAGAAAAAAAAAATACGTAATTATTTTCTTCTTTCCGGAGAAAATACAGTTATGAAGAGAAAATACAATTGTGCTAAAAGTAAATACATCGAGTCGTGAATCATTATGGAAGGGGAAGGAAAAAGAATTGTAGTATAAAGGAGGAGAGAAAAATAATAAAAAATAGGAATCGTACTATAGAGGAAGAGAGAAAAATAAATAGAGCAAAGATAAAACAAAGAGATGAAAAATAAAAGGAAACAAGACACTATAGAGAAACAAAGAAAAATAATAAAAAGGGGAATGATACTGTAGAGGAAGAGAGAAAATAAATAGAGCAAATACAAAAGGAAAGAGATAAAACAGATAATATAAAAATAGAGATAAAAAGAAACAAGACAATATAGAGAAAGAGAAAGACAGTAAAAAAGAGGAATCTTATTACTGAGGAAGAGAGAAAAACAGATAAAATAGAAAGACAAAGCAGATACAACAAAGATAAAGAATATTGATAAACAAGATAAATAAAAAAAACAAATAAAAAATAAACTAGACAATATAGAAGAGAGAAAAACAATAAAAAACGGGAATCGTACTGAAGAAGAAGAGAAAATTTGATAAAACAGAAGGACAAAGCAGATACAACAAAGATAAAGAATATTGATAAACCAGATAAATATATAAAAAACTGAAATAAAAAGGAAACAAGACACACACTTTCTCCAAAACACTCACGGTTGCTGGCGAATATGAAGCATCGTTGAAATTCCTCAAATGCGCTTCTCCTCTCTAGAAAAAAAAAGAAAAATTAATAAGAAAATAAGAAAAAAAAAAATAGAAACTCGTAAACGGCGAAAGGTGCACTGCCTAAATATTCCCAAAAGGTGTGCCTCCCAAATACGGAAAGTGGCGCCTCTTTAAATATTTAATGATGCACCGCCTTGAGTTAGTAAAGAAATTCACCCCCTTAAACATTCTCTCTTTCGCTCTCTCTCTCTCTTTCTCTTTCTCTTTTTCTCTCTTTCTCTCTTTCTCTTCTCTCTCTCTCTCTCTCTCTCTCTCTCTCTCTCTCTCTCTCTGATGCGTAATACAAATTTTAACTCTTTGCTATGGATTCATCTTAAGGTAATTAAATAGTCTGCTGGTAAAATATAATGCTGTAAACCTTATGAATTATCTTATCTGTTTGTTATCTATCATTTTTATATCTATTTTTTGTCTCCTTCCTGATAAGAGCTTTAAAACACCCTTTGTTGTACATATTACCTGTTGTAGATAGAATTCAATACAATATACTTTCTTTCATACCATTTTTTTTTTTCTCTATATGTGATAAAAAATAATCCTTTGAAGGCCACGCTAGTCTATTCCAGCAGCTTCCTTTACTCGCAAATAGAAGAAAATGGTTTGGTTAAAGTTTCGAAAATAATCTCAGGATATTTTTTTTTTTTCTCTCTTCTCTTGATCTGCGATACCAAATTAAGCCTTTGAGTGTTCTTAGTCAAAATTCTCATACCTATTTTTACTCATTTATTTTTTTTTCCTTCATTCTTGTCCTTCTCTCATTGTCTTGTCTTCCTTCATTCTTGTACTTCTTTCATTGATTTCCTCCATTCTTATCCTTTTATCCTTTTTTCACACCTTCCTTCATTTTTACCCTTCTTTCAGTGCCTTCCTTCATATTTGCTTCTTTCATAGGATTAACCATATTTCTTTCATACTTTCCTTTACTTTCATCCTCTTTCACTCCCTTCATTTTTATCCTCCTTCATTCGCATTCCTTCCGTTTTTAGTCTTTGCTATTCTTTCTTCACTTATCACAGCTTTCCTTCCTCCTCACCACACTTCCTTTACAGCCTCTTCTCGCTTCTCTCCTTCCTTCACTCAATCTTTACTCCTACCACTATTCCTTCATTCATTCTCCTTCACACCCTTCACTATCATTCCTCCTTCATTCCTACTCTTGGTCCACTCCCTACCTTCACAATCTTCATAGCCTTCCTTCACTCCTGTCCTTCCTTTTCAAAGTACTAACAGCCTGTCTCTCTCTCCCAACAGACAGCCAGACAACAGACATCACCTGTTGCGACACTGACGGTTGTAATGGAGGTGGGATCACAGCGCCATCTGCCCTCCTGCTGGCTCTCCCCGCCCTTGTGACAGTGACTGGCCTCCTCCTCACGCCTATGCCACGCTAGCAACCCCGCCCCAAGCCATAAACCGCCACCTTACGAACGCTCTCTCGTTTTTATTTCTGGTTCAATTGTCTCTTTCTACTTAAGTGTCTCAATGTGTCTCCGTCTCTCTCGTTTTCTGTTTTCCTTCGTTTTTTTCGGTCTCTCTTCGCCTTTTCTTCCTGATAGTGGAGGAAATGGAATAGAATTTTTTTTTTCATCTTTCTCTTCCTTAAACGTCGCAAGTACTATTTTAGGGAAAGGAAGGAAGAGGTATACTAACGTTACAGTCTCCTTCGCCTCCTCTCCCTTCCTTTAAGACCTTAACGAGAGTCCTTTAAGAATCCTGCAATGTAAAGAGGGATGTAAGGACACTCTTGCCTCGCCCTGCTTCCTTGCTTTCTTCCTTCTCTCCTTCCTCCCGTTACGCTGCACCTCCCCTGGTCTTCCTTCCCTACCCCTTCCCCCCCTGCCCCCTTCAGCATGACGCTCATAATGTTTTGCTCAGGTCCTTCCCGTTTTCTTTAAGGAGATGCTCTCCTGTTTCAAGTTGTACTCTTAATGTGCCAAAGACCACTATTCATCTCTCTCTCTCTCTCTCTCTCTCTCTCTCTCTCTCTCTCTCTCTCTCTCTCTCTCTCTCTCTCTCTTCATCTGCCACGAGAGAGATGTTCATCATTTTAATGCAAGGATGAGTTTTCCTTTCACTAATAACAAATATTTCTTTAGTGCAAAATTAGGAGTTTTATTTCAGAGAAAAAAAGTTATGCTGATTTTTTTAAAGAAGAATATCCAGTTTTCTAATGCAATAATACCAGTTTTCTTTCATTCAAAAACCACAATTATCTTTTTTTTTCATTTCGAGAAAAGAATGTAGCTTTTAATGTAAAAATTCGGCTTTTTTCACAAAGCAAATTTTTTTTTCCTGATTCTTAAAAGAGGAATGTCCAGCTACTTAAAATAGGAAAGGAATCTGCATTTTTCCTTCACTCAAAACGAAATGTACCACCACGTCCTTTCCAATTCTGCAAAAAGAGAATAACATTATTAAGGACCGAATTTGTGTCTATCAGCATAAAACAAAACAAACACTTCATTCACTTCCTTCACCAAAAATTTCAGTTACAATGAAAGTCTGCGTTCCTTCAATAGAAAATGAAACCCGCGCACGTTCTCTCCATCGTCGTCAGGAGAAAATATTCAACTTACAAGAGAAACTTTCCTTGAACGAAAAACGGAGTCCACGCACATTGCCTTCCAACGAGATTATTCAGTTCCTTAAGGCACGAGTTTGGTTTTCTTTCAGTGGTGAAGTAAATCATTTAACTATTCTAATGGGTGGCTTTCTTTCCTCAAACAGAAAATGGAGTTCACGTATTTGATCTTTCTATAAAATCTAAAGGATTATTTTATTCTTTCAATAGTAACAATTTCAATATTTTCTTTATCATCTGGATGAGAATTCAAATTTTTACTATTGCTACATGTAAGAGAACTTGCACATTTTGTGTTATTTCTATAGCAACTAATACTTCACTTATTATTGATTAAACAAGTCAAATCCTTCGTTATTTGTAAAGCAACAGAAACATTTCTTGTATCATCTATAACACAACTCGAATATTTCCTTCATTATTTTGTAAGGTAACTCCACTATATATTTCATCATCTCAAACTCAACTCCACTATTTCCTTTACCACTCACCAGACGAGAGTGAAAGCCTCTGCGAGACAACTATAAAACTCAAGCATCTCTTTTACTACTCGTAAGGCAGCTCAGTGATTTACTCCATTACCCGTAACTCAACACAAGCACTCCCTTTACCACTCACCAGAACACGAGTGAAGGCCCAAGTAGTGAATGACGCCGGGCGAGTCGTGCGTCAAGGCGTGAGGGACAGCCAGCCCAGTATTAGTAGTGCTAGTAGCGAGGCGAGTCAGGCCCTGCTAAACGCTCCCTGTACATACTAAGTAGGCGTCAGTCACGAGGCTCGTGGATACTTTTCAAAGCAACGCGAAGCACCCGAGGCTTTTGTAGATAGTGGTTCGAAGCTCCATGTTCATTGTTATTCTAAGCGAGACTCGAGACACGAGACACGAGACAGTATTGAGACACGCACGACCTGATCTGACCTGATTTCGCCCGACCTGGCCTAGAAACAATGCCCATCTCGACCGAGGTTACCACTGGCTTCTTAACTTGGCCTGAAGGAAAAGTGCTCCGTTTCTACAACCTTGGAATGCACTTGGCTGTTGTGAACGATTAGACAGGAAAGTTTTGAAAGAACAATTCATAATAGTAGTAGTAGCAGTAGCAGCAGTAGTCTATTTCCTAAAAATAAAGAATAATATAGTATAGTAACAATATGAAAACTAGTAATAGCACATAATACGCAAAAGTAAGCCTCCTTTAAGTTAGCATTGACCTGACGTGACCTGACGCCGTGACCCGTGACCCGTGGAGCGATGACCTGACCTGTGACATCCCAGCTTTAGACAGTCGCTGCTCCGTGTCAGTCGGAGCCTCAAAGTTCTCTACAGGTAACTAGTGTAGCGAGGGTACCTGGCGGTGAGCGTGAGGCTGCCTGTGGCCCTTTGCCTCCTCCTCCTCCTCCTCCTCCTCCTCCTGTAACATCTCTTTTTTTTTTCGTCCTCAATTCTGTTATTTTCTTCTTTTCTTCTTACTCCTTTGCTTTTATTTTTCGTTCTTTCTTGTATTCGTTTGTATTTCTTTGTATTTCTCCTTCTCCTGTAACATCTCTTTATTTCGTCCTTAATTCACTTATTTTCTTCTATTTTACTCCTTCAACTGCCTTTTCTCTCCTTTGTTCTTTCTTGTTCTCTTCCTCTTCTTTGTTTTCCTTTTCTTTGTTCTCTCTTCCTCTTCTCCTTCGATCACTCGGTCAGTCTGTCAGTTAAGCAATAATTCAATTCCTTTTTTTTTTTTTCTTATAATTATTGTTATTATTCTTTCTAACCTTTCCTACCTTCCTTTTCTTTATTTTCTTCCTTTCTCCATATACTGTCATTTTCTCGTTTTCTTTTCTTTTTTCTCCATTATTTGGTTCCTTTTTCTTCTTTTCTCATTTCTTTTTACGGTTCTTTTTGTTTTCTAACTCCTCCTCCTCCTCCTCCTCCTCCTCCTCCTCCTCCTCCTCCTCCTCCTCCTCCTCCTCCTCCTCCTCTATGCATGATCCCGTGTCCTTGAGATAAGTATAATAGTCAAGTTAAACCAAATAAAAATAAAGAATACGAAATCTAATCAAATAAAAGTTTACCATAATTTCCTATAAAAAAAATTGTCCCTTTTTTATGGATATATAGAATTATAATTATTGCTATTGTTATTATTTTAGGATTATATATGTCTGCTAAACTGTCACTGTGTGTGTGTGTGTGTGTGTGTGTGTGTGTGTGTGTGTGTGTGTGTGTGTGTGTGTGTGTGTGTGTGTGTGTGTGTGTGTGTGTGGCAACTTTATACTAAGTACATTACGTAAAGACGGAACAAGAGAAGAAGAAAAGACGAATTGCATGAAAAATTGAATAAGGAAATAGAAAGAAAAATAGAAAAGATGACTGAAGTAAGAAAAAATCAAGCCAGCACATTATGAACAAGGTGTGTGTGTGTGTGTGTGTGTGTGTGTGTGTGTGTGTGTGTGTGTGTGTGTGTGTGTGTGTGTGTGTGTGTGTGTGTGTGTGTGTGTGTGTGTGTTTGGGTGGGAGTTACTTGCAGATGGAACAAAAAAAAAAAAACACAAGCAACAGACTGACATGATTCGCGAGAGTAGAGTGGCCAGCGTGATGTGACCCCGGCAAGGAAGGCAGCGAGGTCATGCAGAGGTCACGCTAGAAGGAGAGAGAGAAAAAAAAAAAAAGGCAAAATAGGTCATTATTAACTTTATCAACTTGAGGACTGGGAAACTTCACTCACGAAATTACTTGTGTTAGAAAATGTGCCAAATGGGTGACTAGTGTGTGTGTGTGTGTGTGTGTGTGTGTGTGTGTGTGTGTGTGTGTGTGTGTGTGTGTGTGTGTGTGTGTGTGTGTGTGTGTGTGTGTGCCCAGCAAACCGCCAGCCCACCACTAAGCTTCTCGTTTCTCGTTATTATTATCACATTATCAACATTATTCTCTCTTATCTCTCTTTCTTCTT
>NC_059277.1:945000-947500 GCF_017591435.1 Portunus trituberculatus
AACAGAGTACATAGTTTTGCCAGGTATGATTGTGACAGGTAAGTGTATTGACAGGTAAGAGTAGATGTAATACTTGAGCAGTGTTGTGTTGGGAAGTGGTCGGTAAAATCGTTAAAGGTGACGGCTATATTCAGAAAAGCCTTGCTCTCAAACCACGTCAATTTTTCAAGTCCCCATAGATGACTAACCCGGTTTTTGAGACAGTTTTCCCTTATGATCACCTAGACATCTTACTAATCCATCACCATATCCATAAAAGAGGGAGGTATCGAGGCATTTGCTCCCCAATTTTGACTGACGCTTTTACACTTTTTGGAGAGTCGGCACTCAAATGAGTCTTTTTTAATCCTTTCTTTTTTTTACCCTTGACTTTCCCTCTTCCCTACATGAAAAAAAAAAATAAATAAATAAAACAAAATAGTCTTAACAACATGAGCAACTTCAACTAGAGGCCTTGGAAATAGTAGGCGTGAGAGAGCAAAGAGAGTGATTTGACAGGTGATGAGGAAGGCTATTCAGAACACTTGTCTTATCTAAAACTGAGTATTACTTGTCACTGATTGTAAATTCAAGGCTGCGTATGTCTAACAGCCTTATTCAGAATCGCTTTGCACTCCCACGATGACAATTTCCAAAGGCTCTAATTGAAGATACTCATGTTTTTAAGGCTATTTTTATGGTTCTGGTGATGGATTAGCAAGATTTCTAATTGATCATAAGGAGAAACTGTCTTGAAATCCCAGCTAGTTGTCTAAATGGGACTTGAAAAATTGTCGTGGTGAAAAGGCAAGGCGTTTCTGAATATGGCCGTAAGTCAAGGTGGTTTTCAGTCTCCCCTCAGTGGTAGATGCGTATGATAAGAGAGATAAACTCGCTCCCTGTCACGTGGTCATCTACAGGACAAGAAGAGACAGTCATGCTCTTAGTCAAACAAGTTGCTAAAGTGAGAGATGGAAAAAATAGTACACAGAAGCTTACGAAAATCATTCTAACGGTGTTTTACAAAATGTATTTCAAATTTTCTATTGTTTGTGTTTGTTTATTTACTTTGCTTGTAAATTTTGCCTTCTCTGTCTAGTTCTGTCTTTTTGCATTTAATTTTCTTCTGACTGTTTATCTTTCTGCTTGCCTCTTTATCTTGTTTATCTGTATGTTTGTTTGTTTTTCCTCCAAATTATTTACTATCTATCTATCTGTTTGTCTGTTTATTTTCTTTTATGTAAGTGGGGAAAAATGGCCAAGGGCAACAAAACTGATGATTAGAAAAAATGGCCCACTGAGGTACTGGTTCCTGAACGAGCTGAATAGAAAATAGCCGAAATAGGACATCAGGATGATAATAGGAGTAATGATTTTTTTTTTCAGGAAGAAGGTATGTGTAGCTAGTGCATGTAGTGTTGTGTGAAGGAAGAGAGTTGTCTTTAGAGGACAGGCTGTGACTACCCCCTTGTGTTGTGAAATACGAAGGAAAACGTTCAGTGAGGTCACGGCTGGATTTAATGATAAGGTCAACGCAACACCTGATCCAGTGCATTAGACCTCACTGGGAGTAATTATCGTTTCAGCAGGGTGTCTACTGCCTCCTTCATCTATTTATCTGTTTATCTACATATCTGACAGCATAGCTCCATACTCACTACCTATCCACAGTCCATCTGTCTCTTTCCCTCCCTGTCTATCCCCCTTCCTGTTTGTGTTTCCTTGTATCTCACTCCACCATTCAGTCTTTCCCCAAGAATTCCACCAAAGACAAGACACAGAGGGTGGTGGAAGAAAACCCGCCACAGTGCAAAGGAGAATTGCTCCTGATGAGGGGAGAATATTTTTCCTCAATGTACAAACGCAGAGATAATTATCACAGAGCCTACCTTGGGGAAAGAGTGAGGCTAGAAAAAACGAGGGTGAAAAAATGAAAAATGAGTGAGTGCTGATGTGTGTGTGTGTGTGTGTGTGTGTGTGTGTGTGTGTGTGTGTGTGTGTGTGTGTGTGTGTGTGTGTGTGTGTGTGTGTGTGTGTGCATGAGACAGACAGAGAGAGAGAGAGAGAGAGAGAGAGAGAGAGAGAGAGAGAGAGAGAGAGAGAGAGAGAGAGAGAGAGAGAGAGAGAGAGAGAGAGAGTCATTATTTTTCTTTTATGTATCTAAGTATATTACTCTGGGGATGAATAATGAGAGAGAGAGAGAGAGAGAGAGAGAGAGAGAGAGAGAGAGAGAGAGAGAGAGAGAGAGAGAGAGAGAGAGAGAGAGAGATTAATTCCAAAGAATATTAACATTTTCATTTTTCTTTTCATCTTTAATGTGAATGTAAAAGACACGATTGACATCATTCTATCATTATTATTATTATTATTATTATTATTATTATTATTATCATCATTATTAATATTGTTATTATTACTATTATCATCAACATCATCATCATTAATACCACAATTTACACGAAATATTACCACAATCACCATTTTCTTTACCTCTCACGTAGTCTCCCCTGAAATTAACGGC
>NC_059277.1:952500-1012500 GCF_017591435.1 Portunus trituberculatus
GGAACTATGCATGTTGTTCTAAGTAGAAATGTTTTATGCACACATGCATTTTGAAGTTTTATTTAGTTCTGGCATGAAATTCAAGTGTGACCCAGTGACAGATACAATAGCAGAGTCAGGCAGGTATCCATGGTGGAGATTTGAAATTGTGAATAATTCAGTGATGATTTCTACAAGTTTTGGAGCTTTACAGTACCCCATGACAAGACAAGTGACAACAACACAGATACCTCTTACTGATAAACATTACACAGTGACAGTATGAATGTAATGAAGGACAAATAGAATAATAGTCTGTGGGACACCATGCATGTCCAGATAGGGAGTGGGAAGGAACGAGTCCAGCAGCAAATCAGCTGATAGTTAGTCAGATTACACAGTTTACTTCCAAGGCAATGACAATGAAAAGGTTAAAATCGTATTACTAAACTTAAAGCAATGTAGAGTGTGTGAAATGGTGTTTCTCCACCATGGTTACCCCCCTGGCACGCTGGCACGGCCGCTGCATCTTTCGCGGTGGCTACACATCAATTTCATGCCATGGCTAAACCTCTCAAAAATGAATATGTGCTAAGAACATTTTCGACTTAGATGACATGTACTTTCACCTTTGGCAATACGTTACACCAAGATAATGATATACCGTTATTCTATATAATAGTAATAGCTGAACAGAGATTTCACGTTATGAACCATAAGAAACACTCAAGAGGCTCTATTCAATCATTCTTGTAGTTACGAGAGAGCAAAGCACGTCTTCCAGCGGTATTTTCTTGATGGCTTAACAAAGATCCCTCCTGAATAATCAATCATCCCTGTGGCCATTGACAATATTCATGAGATTTACTTGTTTATTCATGAGCAAAATATTTCGAAACACAAGATTTCTCTCCTTTTTTTTCACGAAGACTATAGAAAGGCAATGGGCACAATTCTCAATGTTGTAGTCTCTCTCTCTCTCTCTCTCTCTCTCTCTCTCTCTCTCTCTCTCTCTCTCTCTCTCTCTCTCTCTCTCTCTGAAGACAAAGAAACTAATATAGTTTGCCTGTCATGATTTCACTTCCCGCAGCACATGCCTCAAGTTCATTAATTCACCGCAACAGTTACTGTTTTCATAAGCAATAGTGTCTTTTAGCCCTCGCCCTCGCCACACATCTTCAATATACAGCAGTGGTTACAACCCATCATACTCTCTGCACGCTTACCTTCACACGCCCAGACGGTCGCGTCCACTCCTATACAGATGACACTGCCCTATATTTGTCTGCGTCTTTTTCGTTTACGTCCAATTCTTCAGAAGTTAAACAACTGACACGCGGGAAGCCACAGAATGCCTAACTTATGATCTCTCTAAATTTTTGATTGGGCAGAGCAAACATAGCACTGTTCAATGCCACAAAAACTCAGTACCGCTATCTATCAACTCAACACAACCTTCCAGACAACTATCTCATCTTATTCAATGGCGCTTAACTGCTCCCTTCTTTTATATTGAATATCACACCAACTTATTTATTAATTGTAACTTCACATCCCATTTTCTATGAAATTAGGCGTTTTGCATCGCCTATATCAATTTATCTCATGTACCAGCTGTTAATAGTACCAGCTTATTTGTGTATGTATGCAGCACGCTTCACATGTGTAGGATTTTCACTCATAACCCTTTCTGCTATAGACAGAAAAGTTAATCAGCATTCTCAGTCATTCATTCTTTTTTCTACTATTTTAAGATAAATTCTGCATCTTCCTCCCTACTACTGTATCTCCTCCTTCCTATGACTTGAATTCTTTCGAGAAGAAGGTTTCAAGATACTTTTCCTTCAGTTTCTGGTAATAGTTTCTGACCTCTTTTGGGGAACATGCGCCTAAGTAAGCTTTTATTTTCATTTATTCATTTTATTTTCTTATCTATTTGATTTATTTACTTATTTACTTTGGCTGCCCTTAGCCAGGACCTCATTTACATAAAAATAAATCAATAAATGAAATCTCGCAGGATGGAAGCACCACCACCGTCATTCCTCGGTGCCCACTCCCTCCCTCTCTCTCTCATTACAAAACACAAATGTATTAGTTGGTGATAACGAATATTGTCTTCAAAGAATAATCAGAATGAGGAGCTACAGCTGAGGTGTGTGTGTGTGTGTGTGTGTGTGTATGTGTAATTCACTGTTTGATCTGTTTGATCTGCTGCAGTCTCTGACGAGACAGCCAGACGTTACCCTACGGAACGAGCTCAGAGCTCATTATTTCCGATCTTGGGATAGGTCTGAGACCAGGCACACCACACACCGGGACAACTCCTCGATTTACATCCCGTACCTACTCACTGCTAGGTGAACAGGGGCTACACGTGAAAGGAGACACACCCAAATATCTGTGTCATCTGTGCTTGTGAAGCCAGCGCTCTAACCACTGAGCTACCGGGCCGTGTGTGTGTGTGTGTGTGTGTGTGTGTGTGAGATAATCGTTATCACACACCCTACAAACAAACAACAGCCGTCCATCGCATACGTAGTCGTCCTTATCGAGCACCGCTGAGAGAGGGAGACTTGTGTCGACACCACACGGATAGTTTACATGCAGCAGGGTGTACGCGACAACCTGGATGGCCAAGAGGCAGAGGGCGCAGGGCCGCCTCCCACGCTTCAGACAATTAGCCAAGGAACAGGCACAAGGTCCTTTATTGTCTCTTCCAGTTTGTCTGCTCATCCCCAGCGACAAACACGATCGCCAACACCTAGCTGTCGCCTATGTTTGGTGATCTTTTTTTTTTCGTTAGAGGGACTTTTTATTTTCGTTAGTGGGACTTTTTTCGTGGATCTTCTTTTTATCGTTTCATATTGTTCTTGGTCAGCTTTCCCCTCTTACATAAGGGAAAAAAAAAAAAAAAAAAAAATATATATATATATATATATATATATATATATATATATATATATATATATATATATATATATATATACTCTGCACAACACCAGCGACACGACGTCAGAGTAAAGATGAGAAGAGAGGCCATGACGTCACAGAAGTGAAGCCGCTAAGCTCCGCCCCCTTTTCCAGAGTCAACTCAAAACATTGGTGATGATACGCGCAGCATTCACCCATCTCAATATTTTCCAATTATGCTGGCTTACTGGGCCTAAAGCTGCACCAGGAGGAGTGACAACGGTGACAACATTTCACCGGTAAGTGAAATACTGGGAAACTGGGCTAGATGGTGAGCGTGCCAAAAAGTCGCGGGAGATTACATGACGAGTTATTTCAAGAATTTTATTAGCAGTTTATCTTCTGTGAGGTCCACATGCAATCAAGTCAAATCAGAGTCAACTTGCCCTTGTGACTCTCGCTCTCAGAAGAAAACTTAAGGGAGAGGGGGGGGGGATAGACTGACCTCTGGATGATATATGATCCCAAGCCACAAACTGCTGCTTCTAAAATAAATTGTAATTCATTCATGAAATTAATTTAGATCCCTTATAGTTACGTGTAATTTATTAGGTTATGTGAAAAAATATAAAGCTAAAAGATAAAAGCAGGAATCTGTACATGCATCTACGGCAATTTGTTCACATCACGTCAGTCTTGAGTGTGTGTGTATGACAGACGGAAGAGGTGATGATATTTCATTTATCTATTCTATCATTTCCTATCATTTCTTTATCTTTTGCTATTTTTTTTATATTTTGCATGATTTTGTTAAAATGACATGAATAATATAAATGTTGTGTTTATTCGTTGGTGGGATTCGGCAGTGGGATTGGGTTTGGGTTTGGTTGGGGTGGGGAACGGGCGTCCGATGAAGAGCGTAAAAGTAGCCAGGACCGCCTCTGATGTAGCTGTAGGCCGACCAAGCCGGCATAATGTTGAGATGGGTGAATGTTGCGCGTATCATTAGTAAAGCAATGTTTTGGATTGACTTCTGAAAAGGGGGCGGAGCTTTGCAGCTTCACTTCTGTGACGTCACAGTGTCTCCTCTTATCTTTCCTCCAAGCCTAGAGTGACGTGTGCCTTTAAAAAATAAGACCTTGCTAATATGAGAAACAAATATTATAAATTCCTGGCGGTGATGCAACTCAATTCAATTGTCCTCTTCAACTGCCTCTCCTGACAACGCATGACAACGATGATGTGGCAGCCACTGATAGCCACTCATATTAAGATATGACGCCAGTGGCGTGTTGTGGCATACTACGGCCTGTGAGGCGACCAGACCAACAGTCACACGCTGACTTTAGTTCGCATGATGCCACGACCATATTCTCAAGGTCTAAACAGACTAGTTGGATCTTGCGTATTCCCAAACTCCTCCATTTTCGAGGTATTTTGATTACTTTCAACAGGCGTTGTGGAAGTAAATGCTTGACGGCGTAGCAGATGAAACCAGCACTTGCTTTACAACTTTCACTTGCTGGAATGTTTGTTACATGCGTTACATTTGTGGTGTTTGGTGTGATGATGCTCAGCGTCACACCCCGGCATGGTCGGTACACCACTGAGCTGTTCAGCAACACTCCCAAGCAAGGTTACACTGAGGGAGGAGCACGTGCCTATCCTGCCATACTAAAAAAAATGAAGCCAGTGGGCGGAGCTTGCGATTGGCAACTTATACCCAAAGCTTTGCCCTCTTCCGTGTTAAGCAATGGGAAATTGCCACTTTCTTTTTTCCATACTAGACGAAAACTACGAAAGAATTGATGGTTTGATATATGTAAACTACATTATAGTTTCCTAAATTTGTCATATAGGCCTACTATTAATGGTGTTAATGTCAAACACCTACAATAATGAAAGAAATACACCAAGCGTTTCCGGGAGAAATTATGGTAAAAAATATTGCCTTTTCTTGTTTATTGCATGACAAGAGACAAACGGTGAATAAAAAATTTTAGTCATTAGATGGTTTTTCGATGAAGAGTGACATTAAATCACAGGTTATTTTAAATAAAAGCTGTAAAGAGAGAGAGAGAGAGAGAGAGAGAGAGAGAGACTTACAGTATTTGAGACCATCTGTCTTAAATAATTGCTACACCAAGAAGAATCAACCTTCAGACCAATTTTCATCTGATAAACAGTTTATTTATCCTTTGTCTACCTTTATGTCTATTTACATTTGCACATACGTGACCTGGTCCAGCCATAAGTTTGCCCCAAAGACAGCTTCCCACCTCTCACCCAAGCCCACCGAAGCTGGAAACAATGTATTATTTCTTTGTTGCCCGGTATGCCACAACTATTAAGAGTCTTTTAAGGTCACATAATGGTAACATAACATAACATAACATAAATAATAGGATAACAAAGGGCCACCAGGGCCCATCTAGGTTATCCTGTATTAGTCGCACAGCGACCTCATCAGTACTTAGGCAGCCTTGAAACATGGACATAAGATGGAAAATAAGGAACGTAACTCAGGTGTTCCTATATATGTTCAATGGGCTGCCGGTAATGTTTTGGACAAAAGGGGCACTAAAGGGGGGTAGGAACTGCAGCGGACCAATAGCGCGTCGGCTTCACTTTTGTGACTTTATGCCTCCTCCCCTTATTCACTCTCTTTGATCCCCGCCACTGCAATAATTGTAACTGTGCAAAGGTCTCACAATCAGATTGAGTCCTCATAGTCGCTGTGCTCCCCACTATCTAAATAGGCACCAACCTTCTGTTGAACATCACTCAGCTGGCTCAGTTCCCCGGCCTGATTATCCTACCACTGGTGAAGGTTTGCCTTCCCTTAAAATATCAACTTTGCCTGGGTTTCTATGGAGTTCACCCAATGAACACTTGCATTGTGAAAACACTAAAAACCCATGTTACATCAATATATATATATATATATATATATATATATATATATATATATATATATATATATATATATATATATATATATATATATATATATATTTTTTTTTTTTTTTTTTTTTTTTTTTTTAGTAATAGGGAAAGCGTCGTAGAAATGTTTCAGAAAATTACCTTTATTCCTTCAATGAGTATTTTGTCCAAATAATTCATGGACATGGACAGCTTTCAATGCTTTACAGAGAGCTCAGAACACAACTTGAAGGAGGAGGAGGAAGGCCTTACACACAGCTCGAGGGAGGTGGGGCATGGCAAAGCACACAGCTCAGAGAAGGAGCATGGCACAGCACACACTTCAGGGGAGGAGAAGGATGGCACAGCACACAGCTTAGGGAAGGAGGAGGATGGCACAGCACACAGCTCAGGGGAGGAGGAGCATGGCACAGCACACAGCTCATGGAAACAACAGGACCAAGGGCAGAATGAAGGCCAGCAATCCATCCATGCCATGATACCGATGTCACTGTGCCCAGAGTCACCCACACCGCCGTCAGCCCGGGACAGAGGGTAGGAAACAGTGAGGCAAATCATAATTTTTTTTAAAGTAAACATCTGCTAATTTCCACATAATTATTCCTTTTTTATCATGTTGGGCTATATATCTTTTCTCTTCCATACGTGAATATTGTTGTGCATGTTGGGGTGTGAATGTTCAGGTCTCCATTACAAGCAGGTAGCCAGACACAGTCCTTTTTTTAATGTTATGGCCTATAGTGCTTGTAGGTTCACTTTAAGAGTATTGGAAGCGCTGTTCAGCTTCCACCCATTAGCGGCGCAGGCAATTTTATTTATAGTAGTACCCATATTAGAGCCCATATCACCACCCAAGCGCATCTTTGGTGTAAGGCAATTACACCTCCACCTAGGTCCTAGAACCTGGATATCATGGTGACATGCAAGTAACTTTACGTCACTCGATAAATGACGAAGTTTCAGTTTCAGGGTGGCATGTGATGGGATTCGAAGCTACACATGGACGTCTGCTTGATCCCACGCTCACTACCTTATCCACTACGCCACTGTCTCCCATGCCACATAAACGTGACTCTCTTGCCTCTTCCTTCATGTACCCATGTCCTCTTCATAAAACATAACGGAGTCTGGCTCCAATCTCATTTCATGTACACTTAGTCTCCTTTGACAGCAGGAGAGTGATGAAGTGCGAGGGATTGCAGGAGTGAGGCACTGGAACACACTATATAGATGCATGTGTGAAATGTGGCACAGTAGCACATACAGCAAGAATGTAACAACTGCTGAGTGTGAGAGTGTGATGAGTTGCAGTTTTCCTAAAGAATCACGTAACACGTGTCTGTTGCAGGTATGCCTGGGTGGTGGTGGCGGGGGTGTTCTGGATCAACACACTCTGCGCCGGATACATCAAGAGCTTTGGCATCACGTACCTCCTGCTGCTGCAGTACTTCCCTGATGACTCTGCTGCTGCAGTCGGCTGGGTCATGGGCATGCTGCTGGGCACACGGGGACTGCTTGTGTGTGTGTGTGTGTGTGTGTGTGTTTACCTAGTTGCATATTACAGGGTTCGAGCGGGGCTCATAGTGACCGATCTCCATATCTACTTTTATCCAATTTTCCTTAAATGTATGCACATTTTGCTGCTGTTACAATCTCTTCACTCAGGTGTTTCAAATGTCCACCGTCTTATGTGGAAAACTAAATGTTTTAATGTTCCTAAAACTGTCAAACATTGATTTTTTATGATCTTGGGAGTGTCCTCTCGTCCGTCTGTCTCTATCTTCTCTCAATGATACCAGGTCTTGTCTGTCTATCTTTTCCATACAGTTTATTATCTTATACATGCTATTTGATGTTTGGATAAGGCTCTGCTTTTTTTTTTTTTTTTTTATGTGTGCGTGTGTGTTGTGTGTGTGTGTGTGTGTGTGTTCCGTAGCAGTGAGTAATTTGTGTTGCAGCACCAGTAATGGGGGCAATGGCAGTGAAGATCGGACCACGGCGGAGTATTCTGATTGGCACACTGCTCATCACACTTGGCTTGCTACTTGCTATACCCAAACTCTCCATCTATTACATGGCTGCCACAGTGGGCAGTCTTGTGGGTGAGTTTTTCCATATAGTTTGATTGCATATGTTGTAATTTCTTTGCTGGCATATTAACTCTTATCTTTGCTTTATCTGTCACTGATTGGTGAAACAAATTTACTTGGTGACATTTTAATGGCTTACTTATTGCTTTCTTATCTTATTGCACATGCTGTTACTGGCAGAGGTTAAGCTCACAATGAATGCATTTCTTTGCAGGTATCGGCATCTGCATGAGTGAGACACCTGGTATACTACTGGTCACTGATTACTTTGTAGAGAGGCTCTCCTTTGCTAATGGCATCCGAGCCTCCGGGAACCCCATGGGAGGCTTTCTGTTCTCCCCAATGGTGGTGTTCTTCAATGAGCAATTTGGGCTGCAGGGAACCTTCATCCTTCTAGCAGGCGTTATGATGCACATTGCAGTTTTTGGAATGCTGATGAGGCCTCTGGAGCTGCAGGAGCAGATACTCTACCATCAGCATCTCAGGAAGATTCGGGCCAGCTCAGAGTATGCTGAGAAGTGCAATGAGAAGGCTGCAGCAGTGACACACAAAACACTGCAAAAAAAAGCTCTAGATTTTACCTTATTATGGAACCCAAAGTACCTCTTATACATAGTGATGGTACTGTTTACCAACCTGTCAATGCCACAATTCCTGCTCTACCTGCCGGCTTATGGACATTCGGTGGGACTCACTAACTACCAGAACTCCATCATTAGTTCCTACTTGTCTGCCACAGACTGCATCTTCAGAATCTCATGTGGGTTTTTGGTGCACAAGCTTAATGTCAAGGAGACGTTCGTCTTCCCAGTAGGGTGAGTGAGACTTGCCTTACAGTGTAATTATTTCTTCATTGAGAAAAAAAAGACAATTACCAATACGTTCCAGTTTACTGCTTGTGTTATGGCAACTTGTGACCTCCCATGCCTGGTGAGCAACTCTTGTTGTGTAAAGTCTGGACACATTACAGCTTGGTGGTTGGGGGCCTCAGCTGCTTCCTGGTGACATTTTGCTCTGCCATGTGGCAGCTCATGCTTGTCACCACACTGTACTCCATTGGCCTGGCAACCTTCTGGGCACTTATCAACACTCTACTTGTTAATGACTTTGGCCCAAAGTCAGTAGCCACTTCCTGGGGCTTCTTCAGGATGACTCAGGGCATCACCAACTTTATCTATCCATCTCTACTTGGTAAGCCTGAGCTCTCAGCATATGCTGCTTTATGTATATCAATACCAACTGACTTTATCCTGCCTTTCATGTGAACCACTGAGAGTTATTCTCACATGAGCTAACTGCAAAGGACCACAAAGACAAAGCAACTGATAGCATCTCATTTAGAGTACTTGACCAACAATCTCACCACTGCACCGGTCCACTAGGCTGCCACCACTCTTCACCTCTCTCCCTCCTGCAGGTCTGATGCAGGACTTGACGCAGAGTTTGATGGTGCCATTCTTCATCATGGGGACCGGCCTCATTCTTGGAAGTGCCGTCTTCACCTTGCGACCCTTCATAGCCAAGATATCCAAGGGATGCAAGGAATAGAAATAATCTTAGGGGCATTAGAAGCGTGTGTGTGTGTTATTCACCACGTTTTCTGCTGGTCACCCAGCCAGCCTTTCCCCTACGGAAAGAACTCAGAGCTCATACTGACCAACCTATGGGTAGGACTGAGATCACATCACACACCTCTCACACCAGGAAAGCGAGGCCACAACCCCTCAAGTTACATTATGCATCTATTTACTGCTAGATGAATAGAGACTACACATTAAGAGGCTTTCCCATTTGCCCTGTCGCTTCCTGGGACTCAAACCCGGGCCTTCTCAGTTGTGAGCCAAACATGCTAGCCACTACAATACGTGGCATGTGTGTGTGTGTGTGTGTGTGTGTGTGTGTGTGTGTGTGTGTGTGTGTTCAGTCACCATTGTCCTGGGAGGGCTATGCACTCCCCAATGCTGTGCTTCCATTACTTCTACTTAATGTGCCTTAGGGATGTATCCAATGGCCACATATGCATCCAGAAAGCTGGTAAGCTAAATATTTAAATCCTCATCCACATTTGATAAATTGATATCTTTATCCAAACTACATGCGAAGAGGATGTGGTGGATGCCTTCTATACATTACAGCAAAGTTTAAAAAAATAATTAATGCAAATCTGCTGACTTATTAACTAAATTTACAACTTTTCTTCATCTTTCAAATTTACACATCCTAATGTGTCAAGAGTTTTGCAGAAAGGCAGAAGGAGGAAGAGAATTTTATAGTGACTATGTATGTATCATGTACATATATAAAAGTATGTGTGTATGTACTGTGTACTGCATAAATTTTCTATATGTAATATTACATAAGCAATTAAGTATGAAGATAAATACTTTCACTGGTAAGGAGGAAAAGAGGAAGAAAATTGTAAAGTATTGAGATGAGAATCTGTGTGTGTTTGTGTGTGTGTGTGTAATTCACCTCGGTAGCCTGCTGGTCACCCAGCCAGTCTTCCCCATTACGGAGTGAGTTCAGAGCTCATAGACCGATCTTCGGGTAGGACTGAGACCACAACACACTCCACACACCGGGAAAGTGAGGCCACAACCCCTCGAGTTACATCCCGTACCTATTTACTGCTAAGTGAACAGGGGACACACATTAAGAGGCTTGCCCATTTGCCTCACCGCGCCGGGACTTGAACCCAGGCCTCTCGATTGTGTGTTGAGCGTACTAACCACTACACTACGCGTGTGTGTGTGTGTGTGTGTGTGTGTGTGTGTGTGTGTGTGTGTGTTTACCTAGTTGTGTTATATAGAAAAAGAGCCATACTTAGGCTCATGCTGTCCTGTCTCTGTTCCTTTTTGCATATAACTTTTATCTTAAATTCATGAAATGTTTTTGGACATGCAGTTTCATTATGAAGTTTGTTCCAAGCTGTTATACTTCCATGTGGAAACTATTTTTCTTAAAATTTCTTCTGCATGTACTCCTTAGTTTCTTTCAATGCTCTCTTCTATCACTTACTTCCCTTATCACTTGATCTTTTTTTACAATCACTTCCATTTACTCTTAGATTCTATATATAGCTATTAGGCCTCCTCTCTGTCTCCTTTCTTCCATTGTTATCATTCCTAGTTCTCTCAATGTCCTGTTGGTATTTTTTGTAGCTGCTCTGTGTATCCTTTCTAATTTTTCTATTTTCTTTTTCTTTCCGAATTCCATTACGCTGCACTTCTTTGCATTGTATTCCATTTGCCACTTAATAGTGTGTGTGTGTGTGTGTGTGTGTGTGTGTGTGTGTGTGTGTGTGTTTGTGTTTCACTGTTTGATCTGCTGCAGTCTCTGACAAGACAGCCAGACATTACCCTACGGAACGAGCTCTGAGCTCGTTATTTCCGATCTTCGGATAGGCCTGAGACCAGGCACACACCACTCAGCGGGACAACAAGGTCACAACTCCTCGATTTACATCCCGTACCTACTCACTGCTAGGTGAACAGGGGCTACACGTGAAAGGAGACACACCCAAATATCTCCACCCGGCCGGGGAATCGAACCCCGGTCCTCTGGCTTGTGAAGCCAGCGCTCTAACCACTGAGCTACCGGACTGTGTGTTTCACTGTTTGATCTGCTGCAGTCTCTGATGAGACAGCCAGACGTTACCCTACGGAACGAGCTCAGAGCTCATTATTTCTGATCTTCAGATAGGCCTGAGACCAGGCACACACCACACACCGGGACAACAAGGTTACAACTCCTCGATTTACATCCCGTACCTACTCACTGCTAGGTGAACAGGGGCTACACATGAAAGGAGACACACCCAAATATCTCCACCCGGCCGGGGAATCGAACCCCGGTCCTCTGGCTTGTGAAGCCAGCACTCTAACCACTGAGCTACCGTGTGTGTGTGTGTGTGTGTGTGTATAAACAATATAGACATGCATTTTGCATGCCCATGTACATAGACACTACTCCCTCTTAAAGTTCATAAGAAAGATACCACTGCTTCGTCCTTAACTTTTTAATGTGTAATTATACAAAAAATAAGTGTGAAAAGTACGAATTGGCAGAACTTAAATTGAGAACTTAAGGCAACAGCCATTAGTCAATAATTGATGATGTATAGTGATCTAATACCAAAATTCTGAACACATCCTCATTCTAATGCTATAATAATTTGCATCTGCTATATGGTAGAAACTGACATCTGTACTCATCCACATCTGCAATCTCTCAATTCTGACATCTGATTTATCTCTTGTGTACCTGTATCACATTATTTATTATTCTGGCAATATATGGGAAGCTGTGGGAATGCAGTGTATTCCCTTTTAGTGTGTATAATCTATAATAACTTGCAGCTTCCTTCTCTGTGTTCTTGTTCCAGCAGGGAAAGGAGGCGGTGGTGTAGTGGATGAGGTAGTGAGCGTGGGATCGGGCAGACGTCCACGCTTAGATTCGAATCCCGCCGCATAGCTACCACTTTGAAGCTATGCCATTTGTCGAGTGGCTTAAAGTTACCTACATGTCACCGTGATACCCAGGTTCTAGGTGGTTACACCAAAGATGTGCTTGGGTGGTGATATGAGCCCTAATATGGGTACCACTACAAATAAAACTGCCTGCATCACTAATGGGCAGAAGCTGAACTGCTCTTCCCACATATATATGCCTACAGGTGCTATAGGCCATAAAAAAAAGTGAGACAAGGCAGAGTTTCCTATCTGGGCTCATGCAGCCTCTTCCTGGATCTCAGTGTAGTGTAGAGATGTGAGTAATATATCAAAGCCAAGACTTATTCAAAATTGCCTACTCAATACAAGTTATCTATAAAGTAAAGCCATACTTTTTCATTTTTGTTCATGAAGTAACTTGGGTTTTTCTTAGAGTTTTGCTTTTAATTTAATTTAGCACATGACTATATTATCTTTGGCTAAATGTCGTATGGTTCACACCACCTGTGGGTCATTCCACATATCTGATCTCACACTGTAAGGGACTCTGTTACACAGTAAAACAGCAACAAGGAGTGCACAACCACCACTCAAGGTCACTCAGATGCCTGTTATAGTTGTGGTCACAGGTGGCCATATTAAATATAGACTATATTGTTATGCATTTGTTGTGTTCATGTGTCAGATTAGTGATCATAAGAGCTTCAATTATTCTGTGATATACTTATTTCTTAGCTTAAGAGAACCCATTACACAGAAACACCCTTTGAGGAACATTTTTATTCCTGATACACAAAGTGATGCATCTGTTGCGCAAAAGCTATTTGGATCGACAAATGAAATGTAATTAAACTAACTGTATAATGTCCTCCACTTTCTTCATGAATCCCAAGCTGGCTACATGGTTAACTCGTGTATCAAGGAACACTGCTGCTCCTGGTTAAGTGTCTAAGCTCATCACCACACCCATATCAAAATCAGTCTTCTTTACTAGTCTAAGCAAACTTATTTCTGCTCCTACATATCCCAAGGTGGCTGTAGGTTATCCAATCCATCTGGGAATGCTGCAGCTCCTCATGAATTGCCCAAGGTTATCCCAACACACGTGTCTCATCCAGTCATTTTTATTCCTCTAGATCTACACTTATTCTTGTTCATCAGACATCACCAATAGTATCTTTGTACAACACCCACCCCAGCCTCCAAGGACCTGTTAGTGACTGAGTATGTGGCATCCCAGAACCTCATGTAGTTCTGGTGTCAGAAACAGCCTCAGAGGACCCGCGTTAGTGGCTGAGCACGTGGCGTCCCTTTAGAATCCTCCGCCTCAGAATCTCCCGGCCACTGAAGGACGACATGCGTTTCTCCCAACCATGCCGCTTGATTCGCCGCTTCTCGCTGGGCTTTGGGAAGTGGCACCGCACATTTGTCCTCCCACCAACTCCACCTGAGGAAGCACGACACTTGTATACAACCTGCAGCGGCCGCCAGGACTAGGCTTAACTAATGCTGTCACCACCATGCGTGTACAGCCTCTCCTCACTATACCTAGCTGTCACCACCATACATGTACAGCCTCTCCTCACCACACCCAGCTGTCACCACCATACATGTACAGCCTCTCTTCACCACACCCAGCTGTCACCACCATACATGTACAGCCTCTCCTCACCACACCCAGCTGTCACCACCATGCATTTAGAACCTTTGATCACCATATCACTGTTCTCTACTGATGACATGAGGTAGATGTACAAAACATTAACAGTGTCTGCTTCAAACTTTAGATGGATTAGCTGTTAATATCAGCATTATTGAAGCCATGCAGAGAAAGGAGGTAAAGAGCTGTGTTACTATTGTCTCTAACACAATGCAAAGGTATCAAAAAGGGATGCCAAAGGGTGTCAATGTGCCCAACAAATACTTGGGAGAAAGAGAAGCAAGAGTTGAAGACTTTGTTTCCTTGAAGTTAAAGCACTGGCAGAGAACTTGCAGGGCAAGGAAATTGGACAGAAGACACACACAAATGGATCAAGCAGATGGTTCCAAAAACATCATGTGTACAGAAGAGAACTCAGGCAGCATAGTGTGGGTGAAACAGAGAGCAGGAGTAGACCAAGGACAAAGTAAAAGTCCAAGCAAGTCCTCTGTAACAATGTAGAGCAGTGAGAGTGTGATAGACAGCAGGAAAGCTCTTTTCTAGCACTGCACAAACAACAAGCTATCACAGCTATAAAGAAGAGCTTTCTGCAGCAGAGCAATGGAATATCTGAAGGAGAAAGCTATGTTGACTGATAGTATGGATTCAGAAGAGGAAGGTCATTTGTCACAAACTTTGGAGTGGCTGGGTAGACTGCACCTACTTATATCTAAAGAAGGCATCCGACATGATCCCACACAAAAGGTTACTGTGGAAACTTGAACAATGGAGGACTAAAGGCAAGACTTATGAAATGGATGACTGACTTTCTAAAAGACTGAGGAATGAGAACAATTATAAGAGATAAAAGAAATCGTCCGGGAAAAAGAGTCTTAAGTGAAGTTACGCAGGGGTCAGCATTAGCACTAATAATGTGAATGATATACTAGAAAATATAGACAGTTACATCAGTTTGTTTGCAGATGACGTTAAATTAATGAGTCGAGTCTGGGTGAACAGAAAAGAAGATAGTGAGGCGCTACAACAAGACTTGGATAAAATAGCAGAATGGTCACTCACATGAGAAATGAAATTTGATATAAAAATGTGCAGCTTGTTAGAATTTGGAATAAGTAAAAGAAGGATAGATATGGAGACAGCACAGCGCAAGCATAGTTCTTTTCTTGTATGTTACAACTAAGTAAATACACACCACGTATTGTGGGTAGTGGTTAACACACTCAGCTCACAACCAAGAAGGTCCAGATTCGAGTTTCAGGCATGGTGAGGCAAATGGGCAAGCCTCTTAAAGTGTACTCCCTGTTCACCTAGTAGCAACTAAGTATAGGATGTAACTGAAGGGGTTGTGGCCTTGCTGTTCTGGCATGTGGTGTGATCTCAGTCCTACCAGTGTACGAACTCTGAGCTCTTTCCACAGGCTCGCTGGGTGACCAATCTTTCCCATACCATTATTCCATGCTAACAATGACATACTTGTGCAATGATCAAACAATTACACAGCTCATTCTCCCCAAAGAGCAGTATTTTTTCATTCTTGTCAATGTCATAAACAATTTGGGATGGGTATGTATGGGTCCAAATTATTCAGAATAAAAAGCTCTATAAGATGAGAATGGTAACAAAAGCTATGTCGCTGTTGGTGAAAGAATATAATAATACTTTCTCCAGAAGAGTGGTAGATGAATAGAATAGACCTGGTGATCAGGTTGTCAGTACTACGAAGTTTTAAAGGATTAGGCAAATCTTTTGATGGGGGATAACAAGGGAAATAAGCACGTAAGTACACAGAAACTGGCACGTGTAGGTCAGATGTCTTCTTGAAGCTTCCTTTATTTACTAATCCACAACAAACCGTCCTTGCTTTTTACCTCAATTTCAACGTCAATGAGTGTTATGTGTCCTACGATGATGGTCAGTGAGCCTTGTGTATTGTCAAACCAAGGAAGCAACACTCACCAATGGGAGACTGAGGCAGCAGCAGGGGTCTGGCGAGGCCAGTCATGCCTACGCCCCCATACAAGGGCGTGGGCGTAGCGGCGAGGGCGTGTGGCAGGTGAGGGCGTGTGACCAGAGTCCTGCAGGTCATGGCGACCCCTCCCACGAGTCCTGGGAGTGAGGACGTCCAAAGCCTGGAGAATAGTACGTTCATGGTAGGAAGTCTGGGAAGAGTAATAACAACACTAGCACTAGTAGTCTTGATCTTGAGGTATTCTAGTGGCGGCGACGAGGGAGCTCACTGAGATCAGTCTCTGCAACGGGGTCTTTTTTCTCTCTGCTGAGTCTGTTCCCTCTTTACAACAATGTACTTTCCTTGGAGTAAGGTAGCCACTTTTTTTGGGGGGTCAGTAGCCGTCACAAAAAATATCCAAATAGAAAAGACACATCTCTATGGCTGCATACACATGGGTTAGTCTTTTGTGGCGACCTGAAAATTGTGACGGATAGTGGTGGACGGGTCCATTTTTCCGACCACACAACTGTGGCCAGCTACAGTGACCAGCCATTGAAACCCTTAATTCCCAATGGCAGCATGCACATGAGCCACTTTTAGACTAGTTGCCGCCACCTTGTTACCCGCGTCACAGAGTCAATCATTCTTACGGTGAGCGCGAAAAGGATGGAACTTGGAAGACATGTTGCAGCTGTTTGACTATGAAACGCTGATTGCAGAGATCTAGAAAAGACCACAGACCTTAATTATTTCCAACTGAAGGAATGCAGCGATAAGAATATTCGAAAAATGGTGGACAGAGCTAGGTGTGAGGCCGGAGTAATTTTGTCAGACATGCCTGCTTATTGTCTGTCTATCTGAGTTTTATTATGTATGCATATATGTAGTGCCAGGTATATTAATATTGAGTTTTTAGCTATTAAAGCTATGCAAATCATGTGCTACAACAACTTCATCATTCAAAGCACACCATTTTTCCACCATTCTATGTGGAAAATGTATTTTCCAATATTGTTCTGGTTATAAGCGTTTGTAGGTTAGGGTTCACTGAGGTCAAGTGTCAACCGTTCACAATTTTTCACACAGCTTTTCTGCGCTGACACAGAAACTCCATTAAGCTTTTCACTGTATTTAAAGTACAGGTATTAAGATAGTCTGCACACACACACACACACACACACACATAGACACACATCCACAGCTCCCCGCTGCAATGGCCAAGGAGCATAACGGGCACTCGTGAGGCAGCCAGACTAGATGCCAGCCCAGCTGCTTGTCATTTCCATCTTAGTAAACAAAACTCACTGACACCGCGCATTGACCGACATTTAAGAGCAATTACAAATGTGTTAGTTATAACAGTTGAAGTATTACTTAATTACAAATGTAAGAAGTAAAATATGTTAGTATTAAATGTATGTCTATGCTATTATAAACACATATATAATCCAACAACCAGATTCCCAGACAACCTGTGAGAGTGGATATTGGCTTCACCATTCACCATGATCTCCTTGGAAGTGCATAAAAAAAAAAAAATTACAGGAACTTCTCGCTAACATCAACCCCGCTCTCACGGCTGTGTAGAAGCAAGGGAAAATAGTAATATACAATTCACACCCTAAACACTATCCTTCACACACTGCCTCTCCTGATCTTTGCATGTCCTCTTGTCCCTTCAGCTACTTGTCACCAACACCAGGTTTTGTATGCTTGTCTACCTTTCCAATGCCATTAACTATTATATACATTGACTTGTCCTCTTTCTCTTCTATCATGTAAGGATGGCAACCCCATTTCCCTCAGCCTTTCTTCATATACATATCCATCCTAATTTTTTTTCCCTTTCTCAAGCTTGGCGACCACACCACTGCTGCACATTCCAACTTAAGACTATCATATCCATATGATTTTTTTATCATATGCTTGTCCTGGTAGTAAAATGCCACCATAGTATTAGTTAACATTTAATACGTTAATTGTTCCAAATATTTTACTGACGTGTTTTTCAGACACCAACCACGTAGACATGCAATTCTGACTACCATAATCAAAATATTGAAGTCTACATTGAGAAAATCACTGCATTATCATTCACTCCAATTCATCAATGATAAGCATGAACAAACTTTCTCCCAAGCCTAGTTATGCAATTCTAGCTACAAAAAGTTGGGCATTATACAACATACTAATGCAAATCAGACAAATTTCTAACATTGTACAACACAGGGCAACACAAGCAAAAACATTTTACTCCCACTTTTATTTCTCTTAGAACACAGTACTGTATATAAAAGTTCCTTAAATACACGACAAATTCCAAAGGTAATATCAATCAGCTATTTGTCCTTATCAGCTATCATCAGATAACAAGACTGTCTAGGTTTGCAGATAAAGGTATCCATTCCTATTAATTTCTGCTTACTGTTTTTCAGAAGAGCTAACTACATTATAGGGCAAAAAGTAAATGAGGACTTCATTCAGTATATACCAGTATGTTTCCATCCATACAGGATCTACAGTAACACTGCTAAAAAGATCCAAAATGTAATCATGAATCAGATGTCATTTGCCCTTATTACTATAATACACTGATGTATCAAAAGATGGTATATAGTTCACTCTGTTAATATTTACATTTACCAAGTCTTCACAGAAACAAGTACCACATTCCTCACTGCCTCATTCTTTTCTTTCATGCTTGTCCTGATAGATTTATACTGTGGATATCTTTCCTGAGGCACCACTGCCTATTTACCCAGGGTTAGGACTAACCCTGAGCTGCACTAGTTTGTGCCCTGTGTGGGCTGGACATCCAGCAAGAAGGAACCAACAAAATCCTGCAGGGTACTGAGACACTTCCTGTAAAAACAAATGAACAATCAGCATTCATACAAAAACACTTGCGTTCGTCTATCTTTGCATATTGATCAGAGAGATTCCCATTATATAATCAGGATGTCATATGTCTCTATCTATCATATCATCATTATCAAGGGCTGAGACTGAATGTTCTGGCATAAAACTCTTGATTCAACTCACATAGTCTTTCCACGAACAAGACTACTCCTCCCTCCTTCCTTCAGCCCTGTGTAAAGAGACAAAGCAGTCAGCATCTACACACACCACCTGCATCCAAGCACCACTTTGTATTCTGAGATATTCACAAAGATATAGTAATCAGAGAATCATATGTCCCTATCAAGTATCATCATGTGTGCAGAGGGTCACTGGTGACCTGGCCAGACTAACCTGTTATAGTAGAGACCCAACACCTGAACAACACACCAGAAACACAACACACACATTTACCACAAACATGCACTCCTCACTCATTATGGTACACACACACCATTCAGTCCGCCCTAGTAACATCAGTTGTCAGTATCTAACCATTTATCAATACAGAAATTTCATCACTCACAGAATGAACAAAAATTAACTAACTTGCCGACTCAACTCACCTGTTTTGTCAAGAGTTCCCCGGCCATCCACTGAATCCTTCCCCACAGCATCCCTCAAACCTGAAATACCACACACCGTCAGGACACACAAAACACACACACACTCTACAGGGCAAATAGAACACTCAGTTCGCCCTAGTTGTCAGCACCAAAGTGATCAGGAGAATAACCATAAACAGATACAGAAATTTCATCAGCCAGTGAGGAATAAAGGAACAAAACTTACAGGACAGTAACTCACCTCAGTTCACAAGCCTGACTTATTCACAGCACCAAAAACTTCTTGTGATTCCTCAACTTGATAACCTCCAAACCTGCAAAGGAAGGCCCGTCCATCAGCCTGCATCACTCCCACTCCAGCCAAAAGTATGAGACAGCATTCAGAGCGCTGTGGGTTATCCTCAACATCCTTCAGATACTAAAATCATCATTTGGTCCTGTGAGCTCAGTTATGCAAGACTTCAGTAAAGTTGATCCTCACTAAGACTACCAGATCACATATTGAGTCATGATGTACAAGTTTCAACAAGAAAAGTACTATAATTTCAAACCATTCATATGTGGGACATTCATTAAACTGTTACCATGATTCAATACTTAACCTTTCAAAACAAGCATATATTTAAGAGATTACAGGCTACATACACTGCCTATAAGGTTACTACACTCACCAGGTAAGCAGTAAATGTCTCCTTCCAAAATGGTGAGGGAAAGGGTTTTCCTACATCCAAGTCTACTGCTGTTGAGAACTGTGTGCAGGCAATCACAGAGGCAATGAGATGTCACCCTGTACCCAAAGAGTGAATCAGTAAGCATCAGCAAGGCATTATGAGCCCCAAAAACTGACTCAATATTCAACATCAATCAGAGATTCCAAGTCTGATAATTAATCAGGTATGTCATTTGTCCTTTTCACTATTATCAAAATGTACCAAGGCATCACAAGGTAATGCATTGTTCACTCTGTTAATATTTACACTTACCAAGTCTTTACAGGAACAAGTACCACATTCTTTTCTTTCTTGCTTGACAATAGTAGGTTTTTACAGTGGATGTCTTTCCAGAGGCACCTCTGCCCATTCACCCAAGGTTGGGACTAACCCTGAGCTGCACCAGTTTGTGCCCTAAGCGGGCTGGGCATCGAACGAGAATGAACCAAGAAAATCCTAAAAGCTGGCTTGGGATCAAAATCAAGACATCCTGCAGGGTACTCAGACACTCCCTGCAAAAACAAATGAACAATCAGCATTCATACAAAAACACTTGCGTTCGTCTATCTTTGCATATTGATCAGAGAGATTCCCATTATATAATCAGGATGTCATATGTCACTATCTATCAATACATCATCATTATCAAGGGCTGAGACTGAATGTTCTGGCGGAAAACTTTTGATTCAACTCACATAGTCTTTCCACGAACATGACTGCTCCTCCCTCCTTCCTTCAGCCCTGTGTAAAGAGACAAAGCAGTCAGCATCTACACACGCCACCTGCATCCAAGCACCACTTTGTATTCTCAGATATTCACAAAGATATAGTAATCAGAGAATCATATGTCCCTATCAAGTATCATCATGTGTGCAGAGGGTCACTGGTGACCTGGCCAGACTAACCTGTTATAGTAGAGACCCAACAACTGAACAACACACCAGCTGACTGCCACACCAGAAACACAACACACACATTTACCACACAAATGCACTCCTCACTCATTATGCTACACACACATCATTCAGTCCACCCTAGTAACATCAGTTATCAGTACCTATTCATTTATCGATACAGCAATTTCATCACTCACAGAATGAAAAAAATTAACTAACTTGCTGACTCAACTCACCTGTTTTGGCAAGAGTTCCCCGGCCATCCACTGAATCCTTCCCCACGGCGTCCCTCAAACCTGAAACACCACACACCGTCAGGACACACAAACACACACACACACACTCTACAGGGCAAATAGAACACTCAGTTCGCCCTAGTTGTCAGCACCAAAGTGATCAGGAGAATAACCATAAACAGATACAGAAATTTCATCAGCCAGTGAGAAATAAAGGAACAAAACTTACAGGACAGTAACTCACCTCAATTCACAAGCCTGACTTATTCACAGCACCACAACCTTCTTGTGATCCCTCAACTTGATAACCTCCAAACCTGCAAAGGAAGGCCCGTCCATCAGCCTGCATCACTCCCACTCCAGCCAAAAGTATGAGACAGCATTCAGAGCGCTGTGGGTTATCCTCAACATCCTTCAGATACTAAAATCATCATTTGGTCCTGTGAGCTCAGCTATGCAAGACTTCAGTAAAGTTGATCCTCACTAAGACTACCAGATCACATATTGGGTCATGATGTACAAGGTTCAACAAGAAAAGTACTATAATTTCAAACCATTCATATGTGGGACATTCATTAAACTGTTACCATGATTCAATACTTAACCTTTCAAAACAAGCATATATTTAAGAGATTACAGGCTACATACACTGCCTATAAGGTTACTACACTCACCAGGTAAGCAGTAAATGTCTCCTTCCAAAATGGTGAGGGAAAGGGTTTTCCTACATCCAAGTCTACTGGTGTTGAGAACTGTGTGCAGGCAATCACAGAGGCAATGAGATGTTACCCTGTACCCAAAGAGTGAATCAGTAAGCATCAGCAAGGCATTAAGAGCCCCAAAAACTGACTCAATATTCAACATCAATCAGAGATTCCAAGTCTGATAATTAATCAGGTATGTCATTTGTCCTTTTCACTATTATCAAAATGTACCAAGGCATCACAAGGTAATGCATTGTTCACTCTGTTAATATTTACACTTACCAAGTCTTTACAGGAACAAGTACCACATTCTTTTCTTTCTTGCTTGACAATGGTAGGTTTTTACAGTGGATGTCTTTCCAGAGGCACCTCTGCCCATTCACCCAAGGTTGGGACTAACCCTGAGCTGCACCAGCTTGTGCCTTAAGCGGGCTGGGCATCGAACGAGAATGAACCAAGAAAATCATAAAAACTGGCTTGGGATCAAAATCAAGACATCCTGCAGGGTTCTCCGACACTCCCTGCAAAAACAAATGAACAATCAGCATTCATACAAAAACACTTGCGTTCGTCTATCTTTGCATATTGATCAGAGAGATTCCCATTATATAATCAGGATGTCATATGTCTCTATCTATCATTATATCATCATTATCAAGGGCTGAGACTGAATGTTCTGGCATAAAACACTTGATTCAACTCACATAGTCTTTCCATGAACAAGACACCACCTTCCTCCTTCCTTCAGCCCTGTGTAAAGAGACAAAGCAGTCAGCATCTACACACGCCACCTGCATCCAAGCACCACTTTGTATTCTCAGATATTCACAAAGATATAGTAATCAGAGAATCATATGTCCCTATCAAGTATCATCATGTGTGCAGAGGGTCACTGGTGACCTGGCCAGACTAACCTGTTATAGTAGAGACCCAACAACTGAACAACACACCAGCTGACTGCCACACCAGAAACACAACACACACATTTACCACACAAATGCACTCCTCACTCATTATGCTACACACACATCATTCAGTCTACCCTAGTAACATCAGTTGTCAGTATCCAACCATTTATCAATACAGCTATTTCATCACTCAGAGCAAGAACAAAAATTAACTAACTTGCCAACTCAACTCACCTGTTTTGGCAAGAGTTCCCCGGCCATCCACTGAATCCTTCCCCACGGCGTTCCTCAAACCTGAAACACCACACACCGTCAGGACACACAAACACACACACACACACTCTACAGGGCAAATAGAACACTCAGTTCGCCCTAGTTGTCAGCACCAAAGTGATCAGGAGAATAACCATAAACAGATACAGAAATTTCATCAGCCAGTGAGGAATAAAGGAACAAAACTTACAGGAAAGTAACTCACCTCAGTTCACAAGCCTGACTTATTCACAGCACCACAACCTTCTTGTGATTCCTCAACTTGATAACCTTCTCCAAACCTGTAAAGGAAGGCCCGTCCATCAGCCTGCATCACTCCCACTCCAGCCAAAAGTATGAGACGGCATTCAGAGCGCTGTGGGTTATCCTCAACATCCTTCAGATACTAAAATCATCATTTGGTCCTGTGAGCTCAGTTATGCAAGACTTCAGTAAAGTTGATCCTCACTAAGACTACCAGATCACATATTGGGTCATGATGTACAAGGTTCAACAAGAAAAGTACTATAATTTCAAACCATTCATATGTGGGACATTCATTAAACTGTTACCATGATTCAATACTTAACCTTTCAAAACAAGCATATATTTAAGAGATTACAGGCTACATACACTGCCTATAAGGTTACTACACTCACCAGGTAAGCAGTAAATGTCTCCTTCCAAAATGGTGAGGGAAAGGGTTTTCCTACATCCAAGTCTACTGGTGTTGAGAACTGTGTGCAGGCAACCACAGAGGCAATGAGATGTCACCCTGTACCCAAAGAGTGAATCAGTAAGCATCAGCAGGGCATTAAGAGCCCCAAAAACTGACTCAATATTCAACATCAATCAGAGATTCCAAGTCTGATAATTAATCAGGTATGTCATTTGTCCTTTTCACTATTGTCAAAATGTACCAAGGCATCACAAGGTAATGCATTGTTCACTCTGTTAATATTTACACTTACCAAGTCTTTACAGGAACAAGTACCACATTCTTTTCTTTCTTGCTTGACAATGGTAGGTTTTTACAGTGGATGTCTTTCCATGGGCACCTCTGCCCATTCACCCAAGGTTGGGACTAACCCTGAGCTGCACCAGCTTGTGCCCTAAGCGGGCAGGGCATTGAACGAGAACGAACCAAGAAAATTATAAAAACTGGCTTGGGATCAAAATCAAGACATCCTGCAGGGTACTCAGACACTCCCTGCAAAAACAAATGAACAATCAGCATTCATACAAAAACACTTGCGTTCGTCTATCTTTGCATATTGATCAGAGAGATTCCCATTATATAATCAGGATGTCATATGTCTCTATCATTATATCATCATTATCAAGGGAGGAGACTGAATGTTCTGGCATAAAACTCTTGATTCAACTCACACAGTCTTTCCATGAACAAGACTGCTCCTCCCTCCTTCCTTCAGCCCTGTGTAAAGAGACAAAGCAGTCAGCATCTACACACGCCACCTGCATCCAAGCACCACTTTGTATTCTCAGATATTCACAAAGATATAGTAATCAGAGAATCATATGTCCCTATCAAGTATCATCATGTGTGCAGAGGGTCACTGGTGACCTGGCCAGACTAACCTGTTATAGTAGAGACCCAACAACTGAACAACACACCAGCTGACTGCCACACCAGAAACACAACACACACATTTACCACACAAATGCACTCCTCACTCATTATGCTACACACATCATTCAGTCCACCCTAGTAACATCAGTTATCAGTATCTAACCATCTATCGATACAGCTATTTCATCACACAGAGCAAGAACAAAAATTAACTAACTTGCCGACTCACCTCACCTGTTTTGGCAAGAGTTCCCCAGCCATCCACTGTATCCTTCCCCACGACGTCCCTCAAACCTGAAACACCACACACCGTCAGGACACACAAACACACACACACACACTCTACAGGGCAAATAGAACACTCAGTTCGCCCTAGTTGTCAGCACCAAAGTGATCAGGAGAATAACCATAAACAGATACAGAAATTTCATCAGCCAGTGAGGAATAAAGGAACAAAACTTACAGGACAGTAACTCACCTCAGTTCACAAGCCTGACTTATTCACAGCACCACAAACTTCTTGTGATCCCTCAACTTGATAACCTCCAAACCTGCAAAGGAAGGCCCATCCATCAGCCTGCATCACTCCCACTCCAGCCAAAAGTATGAGACAGCATTCAGAGCGCTGTGGGTTATCCTCAACATCCTTCAGATACTAAAATCATCATTTGGTCCTGTCAGCTCAGCTATGCAAGACTTCAGTAAAGTTGATCCTCACTAAGACTACCAGATCACATATTGGGTCATGATGTACAAGGTTCAACAAGAAAAGTACTATAATTTCAAACCATTCATATGTGGGACATTCATTAAACTGTTACCATGATTCAATACTTAACCTTTCAAAACAAGCATATATTTAAGAGATTACAGGCTACATACACTGCCTATAAGGTTACTACACTCACCAGGTAAGCAGTAAATGTCTCCTTCCAAAATGGTGAGGGAAAGGGTTTTCCTACATCCAAGTCTACTGGTGTTGAGAACTGTGTGCAGGCAATCACAGAGGCAATGAGATGTCACCCTGTACCCAAAGAGTGAATCAGTAAGCATCAGCAAGGCATTATGAGCCCCAAAAAACTGACTCAATATTCAACATCAATCAGAGATTCCAAGTCTGATAATTAATCAGGTATGTCATTTGTCCTTTTCACTATTATCAAAATGTACCAAGGCATCACAAGGTAATGCATTGTTCACTCTGTTAATATTTACACTTACCAAGTCTTTACAGGAACAAGTACCACATTCTTTTCTTTCTTGCTTGACAATGGTAGGTTTTTACAGTGGATGTCTTTCCACAGGCACCTCTGCCCATTCACCCAAGGTTGGGACTAACCCTGAGCTGCACCAGCTTGTGCCTTAAGCGGGCTGGGCATCGAACGAGAATGAACCAAGAAAATCCTAAAAACTGGCTTGGGATCAAAATCAAGACATCCTGCAGGGTACTCAGACACTCCCTGCAAAAACAAATGAACAATCAGCATTCATACAAAAACACTTGTGTTCGTCTATCTTTGCATATTGATCAGAGAGATTCCCATTATATAATCAGGATGTCATATGTCACTATCTATCATTACATCATCATTATCAAGGGCTGAGACTGAATGTTCTGGCGTAAAACTTTTGATTCAACTCACATAGTCTTTCCATGAACAAGACTGCTCCTCCCTCCTTCCTTCAGCAGGGTAAAGAGACAAAGCAGTCAGCATCTACACACACCACCTGCATCCAAGCACCACTTTGTATTCTGAGATATTCACAAAGATATAGTAATCTGAGAATCATATGTCCCTATCAAGTATCATCATGTGTGCAGAGGGTCACTGGCAACCTGGCCAGACTAACTTGTTACAGTAGAGACCAATACCTGAACAACACACCAGCTGACTGCCACACCAGAAACACAACACACACTGTTACCACACACATGCACTCCTCACTCATTATGCTACACACACATCATTCAGTCTGGCCTAGTAACATCAGTTGTCAGTATCCAACCATTTATCAATACAGCTATTTCATCACTCAGAGCAAGAACAAAATTAACTAACTTGTCAACTCAACTCACCTGTTTTGTCAAGAGTTCCCCGACCATCCACTGAATCCTTCCCCACGGCGTCCCTCAAACCTGAAACATCACACACCGTCAGGACACACAAACACACACACACACTCTACAGGGCAAATAGAACACTCAGTTCGCCCTAGTTGTCAGCACCAAAGTGATCAGGAGAATAACCATAAACAGATACAGAAATTTCATCAGCCAATGAGGAATAAAGGAACAAAACTTACAGGACAGTAACTCACCTCAGTTCACAAGCCTGACTTATTCACAGCACCACAAACTTCTTGTGATCCCTCAACTTGATAACCTCCAAACCTGCAAAGGAAGGCCCGTCCATCAGCCTGCATCACTCCCACTCCAGCCAAAAGTATGAGACGGCATTCAGAGCGCTGTGGGTTATCCTCAACATCCTTCAGATACTAAAATCATCATTTGGTCCTGTGAGCTCAGCTATGCAAGACTTCAGTAAGTTTCATCAGCCAGTAAGGAACAAAGGAACAAAACATGCAGGACGGTAACTCATCTTAGTTCACAACCCTGACTTTTTCACAGCACCACAACCTTCCTTTGATCCTCTCCGTTCATATTTACACTTGCCTGTTAAATTGAAGACCCACCCCCTGACCAACATACCTGCTGGCTGCCACACCTCAAAAACCACACACTGCTACCGCACACAAGCACTCCTCACACTAAATATAGTATACACACATCATTCAGTTCACCCTAGAAATCATCTGTTATCAGGACTGACCATATAACGATACGGCAATTTCACCACTTTGTGCAATGACAAAAATTATTGAACTTGTTTACTTAACTACCTCAGTTTCCCTGAATAACTCGACCACCCATTGAACCATTTCCCCACTGCATCCCTCAAACCTCAAATACTGCACATCGTCAGGACAGACAGACAGACAGACAGACAGACAGACACACACACACACAACCACTCTACATGGCAAAAAAAAAAAAACTCAATTCACCTTGGGGGCATCAAGGCAATAAGGTCATAACTATTTAGATACAAAAATTTTATCAGTGCCAGAACAAAAAATTAAGTGAACTTGGTGACTCAGCTTACCTCAGTCACAGAGTTCCCCAGCCATTCAATGAACCAATTCCCAAAGCTTCCATCATACCTAAAACTCTGCACACCGATAAAATACACACACACACTACATAGCACATAGAAAACTCAGTTTGTCCTAGATAGTGAGTATCAAGAGGATCAGGAGACTAGCCATATAGACACAAACTTCATCAGCCAGTGGAGAATAAAGAAACAAAACTTGCAGGACAGTAACACCTTAGTTCACAACCCTATCTAATTCACACCACCACAACCTTTCTCTGATTCCTCAACTTGACAACCTTACCAAACCTGCAAAGGAAGGCTGTCCATCAGCATCCATCACTCTCACTCCAGCCATAAGCTTGGGACAGCATTCATTGCACTGTAGTAACCTCAACATACTTCAGATACTAAACTGCAATCCTTTTGTTCACTATACATAGAAGTAATGCCTATAAAATATAGTTCTAATAAATGCAGAAAACAGAAAGTAAAGTACAAAACAAATATAAAGAAGTCACTCGAGGATGCTTTTAATGTATGTAATCCAGTACAGAAATAAAAAAGATAACTCACCTCTGACGAAATGCTGTGATGCCAACAGCACCATTTCTGTCAACAAAGAAGCAGAGCATAAGACACACATAAAGGGCATCAATATGGTATGTAGACAGATTATATACAAATGTTACCTAGAATTATATAAACTCTTGCATCTAAGCATCCTATATAACATGGAGTGAAAATGTAGTAGTTTACACTATCACCACCAAGGCAGCAATACAAAGTGTTTGCTACAATTACTCTGGCATAACTCTGGCCAATTAACCATGAAGAGGTCAACTGGAATTCCTGTATGCATGAAATAAACACCAAACTCAACAATTGACTGGGTATTTCAAAGGAAAAAGCAATTCAAATAAGCAATGACTTACCACAACACACACCAGAAGAGCCTGTCACTTGATAGTAAGCCACTCTTAGGATGCTGCACATAACTGTAAAAGGAGACAATACTTAACACCTGGTGATGGAAAAAGTACAAAATATTATCAATAAAAGAGCATGCCTGAGTCTAAATAGTGATAGCAAAGGGTGTCGCAGCATTGGGAGGCCACACAAGCTGAGGCCTGTGAGGTACTATGTGGCTGTCTTTTCTCTGGGTCAGTGTTTTCAGCTCCCAAGGTTGACCAGCTGACAGAACGCCAGCTGGACAACACGAGGCACAAGCCAAGAGAGCATGTCACCAACCCAACAGTTGTAGTGAGTTAAATGCTTTATTCATTTCCATTTTATCTTTTACTTCTATCCTGTTCTCTGAACTGCTGATAATCTTAAAACTTCACAAATGAAATCTTTCACATATTGTTTAAATTAAAATGAAAAGCTACAAATAAACAGAAGGAAAACAGTAATTGTGGAAATGAGTGCAGATTGCTCAATCACACCTGTACAAAATAGAAGTACTTTCAGACACACAATTTACCTTGCATTAATCTCTTTATCCAGTTTGCCACTCCAACCAGCATCTAAATCAACTATTAGTAGGTGAACACATATAGTAACCCTTTCATTTCAAGGTGTGTAAGAGTGAAAGCCAAGATACAACAAAACTACACATTGAGTAAAAACTACATCATTACTCTGTCACATTCGTCTTTTGTTGGCAAGTGTCTAGTCATGGTAGTAAGTGAAGGAACTTTCATTACAAATGAACAAAAACACATAATGAAAGATTTGTTATGAATTGACAAAACTTGCTTTTGGATTCTCTCTTTAAAAGTGGGCCATCTTCAGTAAAATTTTCTTTCTTTTCCTGTCTTGTTCTCCTTGACCAGTCCATTACATAAAAAATGCTGAATAATTCAACTTGTGCAAACAACTTAAAAGAATTAAGACAAAAATACAACAAGATACAGAAATGAATTGATCTAAAAACAAAACTAACATCAATATCTAACAGACATCACAATAGCAATTTCCCCTTACAAATAACAATATTAACCCTCAATGAAATAAACAAGAGCAAGATTCCCAGAGCCAATCCATGAATGAAACATATCCAACCATGTAGGACAAAAGTTAAAGAACAAGTGAAATATAATATAACAGCAGATCACGGAGCAGGAAATATAGTTCTAATAAATGCAGAAAACAGAAAGAAAAGTACAAAACAAATATAAAGAAGTCACTCAAGAGGGTGCTTTTATTATATGTAATACAGTACAGAAATAAAAAGATAACTCACCTCTGAAGAAATGCTGTGATGCCAACAGCACCATTTCTGTCAACAAAGAAGCAGAGCATAAGACACACATAAAGGGCATCAATATGGTATTTAGACAGATTATATACAAATGTTACCTAGAATTATATAAACTCTTGCATCTAAGCATCCTATATAACATGGAGTGAAAATGTAGTAGTTTACACTATCACCACCAAGGCAGCAATACAAAGTGTTTGCTACAATTACTCTGGCATAACTCTGGCCAATTAACCATGAAGAGGTCAACTGGAATTCCTGTATGCATGAAATAAACACCAAACTCAACAATTGACTGGGTATTTCAAAGGAAAAAGCAATTCAAATAAGCAATGACTTACCACAACACACACCAGAAGATCCTGTCACTTGATAGTAAGCCACTCTTAGGATGCTGCACATAACTGTAAAAAGGAGACAATACTTAACACCTGGTGATGGAAAAAGTACAAAATATTATCAATAAAAGAGCATGCCTGAGTCTAAATAGTGATAGCAAAGGGTGTCGCAGCATTGGGAGGCCACACAAGCTGAGGCCTGTGAGGTACTATGTGGCTGTCTTTTCTCTGGGTCAGTGTTTTCAGCTCCCAAGGTTGACCAGCTGACAGAACGCCAGCTGGACAACACGAGGCACAAGCCAAGAGAGCATGTCACCAACCCAACAGTTGTAGTGAGTTAAATGCTTTATTCATTTCCATTTTATCTTTTACTTCTATCCTGTTCTCTGAACTGCTGATAATCTTAAAACTTCACAAATGAAATCTTTCACATATTGTTTAAATTAAAATGAAAAGCTACAAATAAACAGAAGGAAAACAGTAATTGTGGAAATGAGTGCAGATTGCTCAATCACACCTGTACAAAATAGAAGTACTTTCAGACACACAATTTACCTTGCATTAATCTCTTTATCCAGTTTGTCACTCCAACCAGCATCTAAATCAACTATTAGTAGGTGAACACATATAGTAACCCTTTCATTTCAAGGTGTGTAAGAGTGAAAGCCCAAGATACAACAAAAACTACACATTGAGTAAAAACTACATCATTACTCTGTCACATTCATCTTTTGTTGGCAAGTGTCTAGTCATGGTAGTAAGTGAAGGAACTTTCATTACAAATGAACAAAAACACATAATGAAAGATTTGTTATGAATTGACAAAACTTGCATTTGGATTGTCTCTTTAAAAGTGGGCCATCTTCAGTAAAATTTTCTTTCTTTTCCTGTCTTGTTCTCCTTGACCAGTCCATTACATAAAAAATGCTGAATAATTCAACTTGTGCAAACAACTTAAAAGAATTAAGACAAAAATACAACAAGATACAGAAATGAATTGATCTAAAAACAAAACTAACATCAATATCTAACAGACATCACAATAGCAATTTCCCCTTACAAATAACAATATTAACCCTCAATGAAATAAACAAGAGCAAGATTCCCAGAGCCAATCCATGAATGAAACATATCCAACCATGTAGGACAAAAGTTAAAGAACAAGTGAAATATAATATAACAGCAGATCACGGAGCAGGAAATATAGTTCTAATAAATGCAGAAAACAGAAAGAAAAGTACAAAACAAATATAAAGAAGTCACTCAAGAGGGTGCTTTTATTATATGTAATACAGTACAGAAATAAAAAGATAACTCACCTCTGAAGAAATGCTGTGATGCCAACAGCACCATTTCTGTCAACAAAGAAGCAGAGCATAAGACACACATAAAGGGCATCAATATGGTATTTAGACAGATTATATACAAATGTTACCTAGAATTATATAAACTCTTGCATCTAAGCATCCTATATAACATGGAGTGAAAATGTAGTAGTTTACACTATCACCACCAAGGCAGCAATACAAAGTGTTTGCTACAATTACTCTGGCATAACTCTGGCCAATTAACCATGAAGAGGTCAACTGGAATTCCTGTATGCATGAAATAAACACCAAACTCAACAATTGACTGGGTATTTCAAAGGAAAAAGCAATTCAAATAAGCAATGACTTACCACAACACACACCAGAAGATCCTGTCACTTGATAGTAAGCCACTCTTAGGATGCTGCACATAACTGTAAAAGGAGACAATACTTAACACCTGGTGATGGAAAAAGTACAAAATATTATCAATAAAAGAGCATGCCTGAGTCTAAATAGTGATAGCAAAGGGTGTCGCAGCATTGGGAGGCCACACAAGCAGAGGCCTGTGAGGTACTATGTGGCTGTCTTTTCTCTGGGTCAGTGTTTTCAGCTCCCAAGGTTGACCAGCTGACAGAACGCCAGCTGGACAACACGAGGCACAAGCCAAGAGAGCATGTCACCAACCCAACAGTTGTAGTGAGTTAAATGCTTTATTCATTTCCATTTTATCTTTTACTTCTATCCTGTTCTCTGAACTGCTGATAATCTTAAAACTTCACAAATGAAATCTTTTACATAGTTTAAATTAAAAAGAAAAGCTACAAATAAACAGAAGGAAAACAGTAATTGTGGAAATGAGTGCAGATTGCTCAATCACACCTGTACAAAATAGAAGTACTTTCAGACACACAATTTACCTTGCATTAATCTCTTTATCCAGTTTGTCACTCCAACCAGCATCTAAATCAACTATTAGTAGGTGAACACATATAGTAACCCTTTCATTTCAAGGTGTGTAAGAGTGAAAGCCCAAGATACAACAAAAACTACACATTGAGTAAAAACTACATCATTACTCTGTCACATTCGTCTTTTGTTGGCAAGTGTCTAGTCATGGTAGTAAGTGAAGGAACTTTCATTACAAATGAACAAAAACACATAATGAAAGATTTGTTATGAATTGACAAAACTTGCTTCTGGATTGTCTCTTTAAAAGTGGGCCATCTTCAGTAAAATTTTCTTTCTTTTCCTGTCTTGCTCTCCTTGACCAGTCCATTACATAAAAAATGCTGAATAATTCAACTTGTGCAAACAACTTAAAAGAATTAAGACAAAAATACAACAAGATACAGAAATGAATTGATCTATAAACAAAACTATCATCAATATCTAACAGACATCACAATAGCAATTTCCCCTTACAAATAACAATATTAACCCTCAATGAAATAAACAAGAGCAAGATTCCCAGAGCCAATCCATGAATGAAACATATCCAACCATGTAGGACAAAAGTTAAAGAACAAGTGAAATATAATATAACAGCAGATCACGGAAAAGGAAATATAGTTCTAATAAATGCAGAAAACAGAAAGAAAAGTACAAAACAAATATAAAGAAGAAGTCACTCAAGAGGGTGCTTTTATTATATGTAATACAGTACAGAAATAAAAAGATAACTCACCTCTGAAGAAATGCTGTGATGCCAACAGCACCATTTCTGTCAACAAAGAAGCAGAGCATAAGACACACATAAAGGGCATCAATATGGTATTTAGACAGATTATAAACAAATGTTACCTAGAATTATATAAACTCTTGCATCTAAGCATCCTATATAACATGGAGTGAAAATGTAGTAGTTTACACTATCACCACCAAGGCAGCAATACAAAGTGTTTGCTACAATTACTCTGGCATAACTCTGGCCAATTAACCATGAAGAGGTCAACTGGAATTCCTGTATGCATGAAATAAACACCAAACTCAACAATTGACTGGGTATTTCAAAGGAAAAAGCAATTCAAATAAGCAATGACTTACCACAACACACACCAGAAGAGCCTGTCACTTGATAGTAAGCCACTCTTAGGATGCTGCACATAACTGTAAAAAGGAGACACTACTTAACACCTGGTGATAGAAAAAGTACAAAATATTATCAATAAAAGAGCATGCCTGAGTCTAAATAGTGGTAACAAAGCATAATATATTTATCAAACTAAACTGCAACACAACATAGAGCATTCCTGGGTCTCAATCAGTCCCAGCTGTGGAACTCCACGCCTGCTTCTGTATTTACATTTTCCTTTGACCTGAACTCATGTAAGAGGAAGGTTTAAAGATGTTCATTTCATTCTTTTGCCTGACTCTCAGACCTCCCCGGGAACTGGCACCTAATTGGACCTTTTTGCTGCCCTTAGCCAGATTTCCGCTCTTACATAAAACACAAAGCATTGAGTTCTGGCACTGCAGTGATAGCAAGTGGTGTAGCAGCCTTTGGTGGCCACACAAGTTGAGGCCTGTGAGGTACTAACAGGCTGTCTTTTCTCTGGGTCAGTGATATCAGCTCCCAAGGTTGACCAGCTGACAGAACATCAGCTGGGACAACATGAGGCACAAGCCAAGAGAGCATGTCACCAACCCAACAGTTGTAGTGAGTTAAATGCTTTATTCATTTCCATTTTATGTGTTTTACTTCTATCCTCGGTCCTCTGAACTGCTGATAATCTTAAAATTTCACAAATGAACTCTTTTATATAGTGTTTAAGAAGAAAAGCTACAAATAAACAGAAGGAAAACACTAATAGTGGAAATGAGTGCAAATTGCTCAACTAAAAATCACACACTTTCAGAAACACAATTTACCTTGCATTAATCTCTTAATCCAATTGTCACTCCAACCAGCATCTAACCTGAAAAAAATCAACTATTAGTAAGTGAACACATACATACAGTAGGCATAATGACAATATTCCAACAAAGATTCAATGAAATCTCTAGTCACCTACACCAGAACTTCAGCAACATCAATACAAGCACATTTCTTACCTCAGTAGGGTGGCATTATCTTATATTAATGTCACAAACCCACCCCAAACAAGGCTAAAAACATGAGGTACAATTTTTCTCTTTATTACATTAACTTCACTGTGGCCTCTTGGAACCTCGTCCAAACCCGCCACGCTGCAGGGAGAAAAACACGGAGCACATTACTAACCCTTTCATCTCAAGGTGTGTAAGAGTGAAAGCCCCTCAAGATACAACATAAACTATAGATTAAGTAATAAATACATCATTACTCTGTTTCATTTGTCTTTTGTTGGCAAGTGTCTAGTCATGGCAGTAAGTGAAGGAACTTTCCTATAAAATATTACAAATGAACAAAAATACATAATAAAAGGATCTTATGAACTGACAAAACTTGCTTCAGGATGGTCTTTTTAAAAGTGGGCCACCTTCAGGAAGATTTTCTTGCTTTCCCTGTCTTGCTCTCCTTGACCAGTCCATTACATAAAAAACACACAACTCAACTTGTGAAAGCAACTTAAAGGAATTAACACAAAAACATACACTTGACCCTCGAAACAATGGACCTCCCATCCATGGATTTCGGAAACTACGAACAAATTCTGGAGTCCGATTTAATCTACAGACGAATATTAAAATGCGCGCAATTGTCTGTTCCCGGCAAATTATTGTCCGGTAGGTGGCAGGTTGGTCGCGTCATCAGCTGTTGGCAGCCATGTTTAATCTTCAGTCTGTGCGTTTTCGACCAACAGCGAACATTGTCCAGTGCTTACCATGGCTTTCTTATGCATTTGTACCCTTCCCACGAGTGCTTCACCTATCCAAAATGCCTCCTAAACCTAATAAACCAGTGAAGCGTAATCAAAAGGCTCTTCCAGTGGCTGCTAAGCTTGAACTAATATGAAAATGAGAAAATTTTACGTACTTTACGTATATTTTATAGTTTTACGTACTTTTGCAATCTACGGGCAGGATTGTGCATGCATTTGTCTGTTGTTTCAAGGATTGAGTGTAATTAAATATAGAAATTAATTAATCTGTAAACAATTTAATATCAATATCTAACACATAATATTAAACCTCAGTGAAATAAACAAGAGCGAGATTCCCAGGGCCAACCCATGAATGAAGTGGAATGAAGCACTCACGAATTCCATAGTGGAGGAGCCGGCACCAGCGTCGCCAGTCTTGTCCATGCCGGAGGGAGCACGGCGGTATGCGTCACGGGAGCCCTCTCCTCGTGGTCCCTCAGGGCGGCTCTGCATGGGGCGTGGTCTTCCCTCAGGACGTGTGGGCTTCTTCAGGGTGGCTGGCACGATCTGGGAGAAGCAGGTCATCAATGAAGTATTAAAGCATTAAAAACATACACACTTGCTTGCTTCTCTACATTTTGCCGAATGAAATTACTTTCCTTTCGTTTGCATAAAGACAAAATATATCCGACTGTGTAGGACAAAAGTTAAATAACAAGTGAAATATAACGGCAGATCAGGGAGCAGGAAATACATGTACATCACTGTTTTAGTTGTCTGGTGCTCACTGACCAACATTCCACCACAGATGGTTTGGTAGTTTGTTTGTCATCTTGTACTAATGACATTGACTAAACACCATTAAATTCAGCCAGAAATTTGGGGTCATCTTATTAGCCAAACTTTATGGTATCCTGCATCAACCATTTCAATGCTGCTAGTCAATGCTGGAGTCACCATTTGGGAATAACCACGTATCCCCATCAATTCTACTCCTACACAAACACACACACGTAGTGTATGTGTGTGTGTGTGCTAACCACTACACACCATGTAGTGTAGTGGTTAGCATGCTCGACTCACACTCGAGAGGATCCAGGTTCGAGTCCCGGAGGCGGCGAGGCAAATGGGCAAGCCTCTTAATGTGTAACCCCTGTTCACCTAGCAGTAAATAGGTACGGGATGTAACTCGAGGGGTTGTGGCCTCGCTTTCCCGATGTGTGGAGTGTGTTGTGGTCTCAGTCCTACCCGAAGATCGGTCTATGAGCTCTGAGCTCGCTCCGTAATGGGGAAGACTGGCTGGGTGACCAGCAGGCGACCATGGTGGTGAATCACTCACACTCACACACACACACACTTGTCTCACCTCAGCAGGTAGATGGAGGTAGTCACGGAGGTACTGGATGCCTTCATTAGTGAGGCGCCAGTAGTAGTGACGCCAGGCAAAGTTCTGCTCCACGTAGCCACGAGACTTGAGGCTCTGAGAAGATGGAAGGCTAGATATTAGGGTTAGTGCACTCAGAAGGTTAGGTTAGGCTAGGTGTAATGAGTTATAGTGTGTAGATCTGTAGAAAATTGCTGGTGTGCTGAATGACAAAAATAAAAAATATACCAATTATAAAAAAAAAAAAAAAAAAAAAAAAAAAAAGTGATCTTGATGCTACAGGTGACGCAGAATTTCTTCTGAGTCAGGCCTTTGTATCGGCAATGCCTGTAGGGGAGAGGAGGAGGAGAGAGAGAGAGAGAGAGAGAGAGAGAGAGAGAGAGAGAGAGAGAGAGAGAGAGAGAGAGAGAGAGAGAGAGAGAGAGAGAGAGAGAGAGAGAGAGAGAAAAGGGGCAATCACCATCTTTCACACCACTAGTTCCTGCATCTAGCATGCCACATTCTCTCCAGGAACTCTTTAACAGCCTCAATCATCCTCCCATTACTCTCCCCACAGAGTCCTAGCAGCACCACCATCCATTCCCTTCCTGTCATCTCCACTCTGTCATGCCCCAGCTCCCTCAGCACCACTTGCATCATCTCATACCTGTCTCTGGCATACTTCACACACTCCAGCACCACATGCTCCACCGTCTCATCCTCACCCACGTCACACATCTGGCACACTTTGCTGAGGGACTCAGACCATCTATAATTCCTTGCAATCACATCCATGCACTGTGCCCTAGCACGGAAGAGAAGGTCCCCACCCAGGCTTCCATCATACCACTTTTCATACATTGGGGCCTCTTTCTCTCTATACCATTCCAAGGTACTCTTTTGCTCAATCCTATTCCTCCAGTCACTCAGTCCCACACCTTTCACTACTCTGTCTATCTCACTCCTCCACTTCCTTACACCCCATTCTCTACTCTCTCCATTTCTAACTATCATACTCCAGTCCTTCTCTAAGTGCCTTCCTTCTACCTGCTGAAAAACCCAACTAGCTATTAGACCACTCTTCACCATCCTGACACACTTTTTCCCCCACTTGCTACTCCTGACATTCCACAGAAACACTTTTCTCACTATTCTAGCATCATTCATTCGCTCTAACCTAGCCTTACACCGTAGGGTCGCTTTTACATACCTCTCTCTAAAAGTGCTCCAACCCATGTCTCCCCTAAGAGCCTCTACAGCTGCATATCTACATGCATTAAGTGCCATTCTTGCAACTCTATTCTGCCCTATTTCTAACTTTTCTAGTTCACTTTCATTCCATGCTATCACATCCATACCATACATGATGCTTGGAACAGCTCACTCTTCCAAACTTCTCGCAGCACGTCATATTTACTCGCTCTATTCCTTGCTGCACTTCCTAGCCAACCTACCCACTGACTCACCATGCTTATCTTCTCATAGTTAAGGTTTGTTGTTCAGGAAGCTAAGTGTTGTAATAAAATGTGTAGCAGGTTTGTGGAAGTGTGTGAAGTGTTGGACTGAATCAAGATGAGCTAAGGTGTGTGCAGGTGTGTGGAGAAGTGTTAAGGTGTGTACAAGTGTGCAGAGATGTTAAAAAGTGTACAGGTGTGTGGAGATGTGTTAAGGCATGTACAAGTGTGCAGAGATGTGTTAAGGTGTGTACAGGTGTGTGGAGATGTGTTAAAAAGTGTACAGGTGTGTAGAGATGTGTTAAGGCATGTACAAGTGTGCAGAGATGTGTTAAGGTGTGTACAGGTGTGTGGAGATGTGTTAAGGCATGTACAAGTGTGCAGAGATGTGTTAAGGTGTGTACAGGTGTGTGGAGTTGTGTTAAAAAGTGTACAGGTGTGTGGAGATGTGTTAGGTGTGTACAAGTGTGCAGAGATGTGTTAAAAAGTTTACAAGTGTGTGGAGATGTGTTCAGGTGTGTACAAGTGTGTGGAGATGTGTTCAGGAGTGTACAAGTGTGTGGAGATGTATTAAAGTGTGTACAAGTGTGTGGAGATGTGTTCAGGTGTGTACAAGTGTGCGGAGATGTGTTAAAAAGTGTACAGGTGTGTGGAGATGTGTTAAGGTGTGTACAAGTGTGCAGAGATGTGTCAATATGTGTACAGGTGTGTGGAGAGATGTGTTAAGGTGTGCAAAGTTGTGCAGAGATGTGTGAAGGGCATACTGCTGTTGAGATTAGCAAATTATGACAAAAAAACACTTACAGTGGTACCTTGACATACGATTTTAATTCGTTCTGTGACGATCGTTATATTTCAAAAAAATCATATATTAACTCAATTTTTCCCATAATGGAAATATAATTAATTTGTTCTTGTGATATGAATTTACCACCGTAGAAAAAAAAAATAAATAAATAAACAAATAAAATAAAAAAATAACATGCTTTAAATACCAAACAAACATATATTTAATATAAGATAAATACAATGTTTATTGCATGCATGATATAAATTAACTATATTGCCCAAAATAACAACTTAACCAGCAAAACTCGGGACATATCGATAGACATTCATCACACAAGACTCCGGGCACATCGATAAACGTTTAGGCTTTTTATGGATATATTTTGGTTATTTTCTTCCCGTTTTCTTTGCTTGTGAGCTGGCAACACTCATCAGGAATAAATATATGCTCTATGTCACTGTCGCCAACGATGAATGGTGGGAGCAATAGTGATTTCATTGTGTCTGATTCCGCCACCTTTCCCGCGCGCCTTAATTAAATACCTCAGGTCTCTCCAACAACTTTTGAATGCGAGTGGTATCAGAGAGAGAGAGAGAGAGAGAGAGAGAGAGAGAGAGAGAGAGAGAGAGAGAGAGAGAGAGAGAGAGAGAGATTAACAACCGGGTTCTTAAACAATACCTTTCACCTTCATCACTTGCAGGGAACCTTCCGGGAAAAATTTGTATCCTTAAGAGCAAATGCTGCCTTCCTTCAGCTCGGAAGGCAATGCTCAGGCAGGATTTACCTTTGCCGCAAAGGTGAACCAAGAACCATGTCTTTGTCATTACCTCGGCATAATCTTTTATCTAAATACCTTTATTATTTTGTAGACTAATTGATTTTAGAAACTTTAAAATATATGTTATCATTCAAGTAGCCTACTTTACAAATAATTGTGATCAGAACCAAACTGTGGAACAACATTGGTGAGGCAGCATGGTTTGGACTGGTCAAGTCAGGACTGCATGGCTCACAGCTGAGGTGTTGGTAAACAAACACTGCTACCAACCACCACAAAATTATACTCATGGTTTATTATGTTTGATGCATTAACAATAAAGATATGAATGTGGGATAACATTCCTGGCATATATCATCAAATAAATTGCATTGAATTAATAATTTTATAATTTTCCAGACAAGAAAGATGTGCAGGTTTACCAATACAACACCTCTGTTATCTTCAAGACGGAAGGGAGCAAGAACAGGACTACCACAAAGGCCGCATCACTGTGTAGCCTTCATCAAACATGGAAGGTAATGTTTAAGAATCTGGCCTTAACACTTTCAGAATTCTGTCAAAATGCTCCCACTTTGTCAGCAATCCATTTATTTTGATAAGGTTCGTAGTCGCTGTTTCTTTCTATGATAGTACAAGTGTGTGATGTGTCAAGGTGTCCAAGGCTAAGTGTGCCACCTGGCCCTGACTCACCTGGAGGGCCTTAATGACATGCAAGTTGGGGATCTTCTCCAGCTCAGGGTGTTTGGGGAGGAAGAGGTCCCGCTCGGCCACCATCACACCCTCTGCAAGGAAGGAACAGTTGTTGACCAAGTGTGGTGATATGAGACAACAAGAATGACTGGTGCTAATGTGCTGGAATCAAACCAGTGCTATAAAATAAACAAGAAAAGAGAGAGAGAAAAGGAGAGGGGGGTGGCGATTCTCTCCCATGTTAAGGCCACTATATGGCCATCTGTGCTTTTATTTATAAGCACTTTTTCCTGGCTCATCAAGTTATCAATAAATCACGCTGATGTACTCTGTTGCCAATCTAGCAAAAGAACTCCTCCCAACTCTCTCTCTCTCGATATTTTATAGCATCGTGATCATGATATTCCATAGGCTGACAAAGGAAAAGAGAAAAAAACAATATCAGTTACACTATTAGAACGTGTGTGTGTGTGTATGTGAAAATTTTTCTCTCGAATCTAATTAAAGCAGAGTGTAATCATAACTTTTAAATGCAAAATGCACAGTAGCTACGGCCTACAATATTGTGATCATGACATTCTGTAGCCCGACAAGGGAGAAAAGCAAAACCGATATCTGTTACACTATTTTAGAGAGAGAGAGAGAGAGAGAGAGAGAGAGAGAGAGAGAGAGAGAGAGAGAGAGAGAGAGAGAGAGAGAGAGAGAGAGAGAGAGAGAGAGAGAGAGAGAGAGAGAGAGAGGTTGGGGGAGTTCTGGCCCTGGATTGTCAGTGTATATCTGGCTAAGGTCTGGCAACGCTGACATCCCCAAACTGCACCATCTGATAAGTGACGGGATGGATGTCTATACTATGGTAGTGCCATAAGTTGGGTTAGAATTTGTTGTTAGTGAAATTTTCACACTTTTCAATACCCAATTTTCACTAATTCTCATCCCCACCCAAAACCCGATCCCCAAATGCTTGCCTATGAATAGATAGGAATAAGAAATTACCTCTTGTGCAGTTCCCACACCCTAAGACATGTCAGCCTAAAAAGTATTAATACCCATGTGTCTATCATACCAGGTTTCAAAAGCAGCTATTGTAAGAGCTGTACTAAGTTACCTGAAAATGCATTCCCGTCATCAAGGACTGATTGCAAGGTAATTTTCTCAGTTTAGTCCTCCAGCTCGTTTCAGGAGTGAATTGGGGGGGGGGACTTATTATAAATAGTTACATGCTCTTTATACCCACTGCCAGTTAACTATATACAAAAAGGGGTATAATTCTAGTTTCGGCCCATACTCTCCCCTACACCCCCAAAAAGCTTGGGGATAGGTGGGAATGCGGGGTTTCGGGTGGGGAACACGAGTTGCGTCGGAAATGCGTATTTTTAGGTTAGGTTTACCAAAAAAAAAAGGTTAAAATCGTCTCTTAAGTGTGGTAACTCCGACCAGAGCGGCCGAGGCAGTGACAAGTGTGCGTCACCTTCACTGCGGCACAACACTGGCCAGTCCGCCACGCAATGCTCAACTGGAATTCCTGGTATGCACACTGACTAACACCAGGTCTGCATGAATGTGATGGAGCACAGCCACACACCAGACACTGTGAAGGCTGCAATGCCACTCACTGCACTGCTTGGGTCACCAGCACGCCGCTAAGTGCTGTGGCTCCATACACACTAACAAGCAGGGACAGTAAAGAACTGGAGGATACACACGTGCACCACTCAACACACTGAACAACTGCAAGCACAAACTTCTAAACACACACCGAAAGGAAATAACGAAATACAGACCCCTTCCCGAAGTCATGGCCATGCAGTACTAGAACCACCACCCATGGCTCCCCTGACCACTGCACCGTAACCTCCCCATCACTAAACACACCACAACGCACCACCCAGCCACCCACACTCGACACTCACCCTTGAAGAGGTGCTCGTAGATGGCCACTCTGTTCTCCTTGGGCATCAACATTGTGCCGTCACCTGCGAACAAGATCTGTTATTCACCTCATTTACTCAGCTTCTACATGTTTAATTCAACTCATATAATGCAATCCAAAACTTCGATGGGCCCTCTGTAATTTGATGCAAGTTGTATTGAGGAAGAGGGAAGGATGATTGAGATACGTGTGGATCAGTAGGAAGGACGTGCTTACTGTGTGGCTGGCGGGGAGGAAGGAAAGGCCGCACCACAACAAGAGACAATTGAAGGCAGCGATGCGCCGATTCTTTCACATTTTCTTTCTCTTCTATCTTCATTCTTATCATATTTATAAGTCATTTAATTTTTAGTATTCCGTTTATTTATCCAATCAATTTCTAAACGCTTATATGAAAACTGGAGTAAACCGATTGGTAGACAAACACCATGTGAATATTTGCCCAAAAAATAAAAATATATGAAAAAAAAACTATGTCAAAATTTATCATTGTTTATTGATAAATTATTTTAGTGGTTAAAGATAAATTAAATTACATCATTGATATATTCTTGTACATCTCGAAAAGTTGAAGATTATGACGTCATCAATAAACAAACATTCGGCGCTCAACTTGACTTCTGGTTCAAATATTTTACCCTCTCCACGATGGCAGACACCCCTGAATTCACTGACGCCGTGGAGAAGGTGGCGCGGGAGGTGGTTTGGGCCCTCATCATGAAGCAGGACTGGGAGGAGGAGGAGAAGGAGAAAATACACAAGGAGTACATAGCGGTAGGGGTCTCTCTCTCTCTTGGTTCCTTAATAATTGCGTGGTTATTGATGTTGCCTCATGTAATTATCATCCCTTTTATTTTTCTTTCATATGGTACTATACCGTAGCGATAAGGGAGAGCCAACCAGGTGAGAATCTAAGTGGAGAGACAGTTGAGGGGCGTATTTTCTGGTTAACTTGCCTGGTTGCCTCCCTCGCTAATGAAAGTGTACCACAAAATTGGATAAAAGAAAAGAAAGTCGATAGAACTAGGAAGGGAGCCCAGAGCTGATAGTGTGCCAGACTAAGGTACAAATGATTCACAATTGACTTAAGTAATCAATGACTGGATATTACACCATATACAGCATTTTTGATAAATACAGAATATAATTATTCATCATACTCACACAACAGGTCTCCTAAAGCACCATGTAACAACCGTTTAAGAGAAACTAGAGAGCCTGTTTGGGTGACTTGAGCAGGCAGGGACTTCCAGAGAAGGATGTGTCTCTGAGAGAAAATTTTGTGTCTTGTTTCCAATTTGTGGTGCGTTGGGAAAAGTTTGTAGTAGTGTCCCCGAGTGCCCACTGATGGGGCAAGGACAAACACCATCTCAGGCTGGATCGTTGATTATCTGTGGAGGATTTTCCAATTCTTGATAAGGTCGGCATACAGAAGTCTTCCCTCCGCAGAGTAAAGGTTTAACTGAGATAGTCTGTCTGAATAATTCCTGTCCTGGTCTGGGTTGCCCTTATGTAATTCTAGAACCTTCAGTGGCTTAGTATGGGATGTTAGAAAAAGTAGTCAACCAAACAGTGAGTCACTAATTTCACCAGAGCACGTTATCTTGATTTTGTTACCTTGATCAGAGTTTTATCTCTAATCTCACTTTTTAATAGGATCTTATCTTGATTTGCTGTTGTATTTTTTTTTTTTTTTTAATACTTATTTTGACACATGATCTAGGCAGTTCTCTATCTTTATATCTTTTTTTGTTAATTTGCAGTTTTACCCAAGCATGGAATCAGGGATGTGGCTAATGTTTTCCTGGTGAGAAATGTAGTTAGTTGATTGGTGGTATGAGTAATTTCCGTCACAAACAAATATTTTTCCAGTAATGACTTTTCTTTTAACTCCAACCCAACTCCAACTTTACCTCTCATTCCCAGCCATTTTGAGGGACCTGTGGGAAATTGGGGTTTGGATTGAGTAATCTGCATTGCAAAACAGGTTGGAAATCAATAAAAACAAAAGACTGAAAATCCTTTAATGGTGGTGATGGTGACTGATGGTGTGTTGCAGGAGTTTGGCGCTGTGCTGCAGGAGATGATGCCAATGGTGACGCCTCTTTATCTGGGCAGAAAACCCACTGTGGCAAGAAGCACTGATGATGATAATGGTATTGGTATTTTTTTTTTTTTTTAAATAATTTTTTTTTCTATCTCTTTTATTTGTTTCATTCAATACAAAATGTCTCAGCTATCGGACTATAAATATTTTTGTTATATCTAAGGCTACTACACACTATAATACCCTTTTCATTATTACATTATCTCTTTGCAATTGTTACTTTATATTTTTTTGTTTCACTGGTCACTATATCTTCATATCTTTTAGCTTGAAATATTTTTTTAAGCCTTTCCTTCCTTGGAATTTAAGCAACCAGTTCTCTTTCTTTCAATTCAATCCATTCCTGTAACTATATCATTTCAAAATTCACAAATTAAGTAAGCAATACCCTCCCTCTCTTTCCTGTGATGAATTAACTTGAGCATCTTTTCTTGTGTTGTGGTGTGAAGGAGAGGCGCTGGAGGAAGCCAAGGTGCGACACGAGGCAACCATCATTGCCATCACCAAGAAGAGGAAGGAATACCCACATTACTTGTCCAAGCTCCTTGGCAAGACCACCAGACTCAAGAAGGAAACTGCGGTACGATGTGCATTTCTCACTCTTTACTCAGTGATCTATTACTGATTGACTTTTATTCTGCTGCATCATATCAGTTACGTTGTAGCAGTCTTAACAAATTTTTTCTGCTCAGTCTGCTGTCTGAAATGCTTCCTGAAGTTTTTATTTTTACTGTCATCTTAACAGACACCCTGCACACTCATAAGATAATGTAAGAACAGTGAATATGAACTTAATTTGCTAACCATTCATACTCTGGCATTATAAGTCAATGTATCATCAAAAACAAGACATAATCACAATAAAAACAGTCTCTCCTCCTGTTTCTAGATTGTTTTGGATAAGTTAGATTGTTACCGAATTGTGTTATTTGATATAAATCAACATATCTAATCACAAAAGTAGCCTAATATGACCTACCATTACCCAACACAGAACAGTTAGAAGTGGTAGATCCCCATACAAACTCATAAATGGAAGAAACATTAACTTAAATTCTTGCGGTCTATATTCAGAAATGTTTTGCTCTCTCACCATGACTATTTTCAAAGGTCACATAGATTTTGAGCCAGGTTCTCAGTAATGCTTCCATTGTTGATAATGCAGAAATCACACTAATCTGTCAATGTAACTATAAAAACATCCTTAAAAACCTGTGTAACTTCAACCAGAGCCTTCTTAGAATAGTGGAGGGGTGGCAGAGAAATGTTTCAGAATACAGTCCTTAATGGCACATTACATGAGAACACAACATCTTTTCATGGTTAGTATTACACCCTGCAGGCAGTGATGAAGGTGGACATGCAACTACCAGAGCCCATGGAGGGAGTGGGGACAGCAGTGGACCTAGACAACACATACTGGGATGTCCTGAAGGAGGAGGTAAATGACAACCTCATCGAGTCCACTAACAACATTCTGATGGATGTGGAGCGCCTCTCTGGCCTAGTGGACTTTGCCAGGGTCAGCCGGCAGATGGACTCTTTCTCTATCTTTGATGATTTCAACTCCTACAGGGCCACCAAGTCTTCATAATCTATTATCTGCCTTAAGTTTTATGGATGCATATGTGTGTATGTGTGTGTGTGTTTGTGTATGTCATCACAGGTAATCTTTTAATTTTCCTCTCTGACATCTACTGGACCACTACACTGATAAACACTAACCCCATCTGTTTAGGACTCTGAACACTTGACAGTCTTACAGGTGTGTGTGTGTGTCTTCCATGGTAGTCTTTTTCATTCTCCTTTTTTGGCATCTCTGAGCACTTGACTGTCTTACTGATTTGAGCATCATCTCTTCTGTGGCACATCTGACTGTTTTTCTTCTCTGTAGTCATTACAGAAACCACCACCAAGTTCCCACAATGCACTGTGTATGTAGAACTGAACACTTGGTTGTCTGGCAAATGCATATGTTAAACTCTTCCAACAATTTTTTTTTCCATTAGACTTCATTGTTTCTCTTTGATGTGTATAATACCACCAAACATTGACAATACATCAGCCACATCCATCAAGGACCCAGAACACTTGGGCAGTCTGGTAGGGATGTGTGTGTTTGTCGTCTCTTTTATGGTTGGAGTTCTTTGTTTCTTCTTTGTGACACCTTGAGAATCACTAAATTTTGACATGATACAGACCACATTTATCTACAGCCAAGAACTCTGATACTGATATGAATGTGTGGGTGTGTTTTCTCTATGGGTAATCTTTCCATAGAGGTATATTTGGCTCACTTCACAGTTTCTTTTTTATCTTTGACCACTGTAAGGCCACCCAGGCTTGACAGTACACCAGACTAGGGACTAAAGGGCTTGACAGTCAGATAAATCATGGGTAAATTTGTATCTGTGTGAAGTTCTTTGAATGATCTTTCCAGTCTGACTTTTATTTTATTGCTTTTCTGAGTTATTGTTCTTTTTATCTTCTGTCTGGCTGACTCCTAAGTATATACAGTAGAATGTACATTTGTGTCTTTAGTAAAACATACATGGACATTTTGGTATAAAGACCACATAAGGATGTTTGTGTTAAATGAACTGTATATATGTGTCTTGTGAATAAGTAAAAGTTGAAAAGTTAGTGAAATTATGAAAACTGTAATATTTGGAGATGGAGCAACTCAGCCTCATATTTTGAAAAAACTTTATATGACCAATTGTGTGAACCACTAATAATAATTGTTTATATATTTAGTCATGTTTTCTTTCCCCTTTGACTACATTCCTTTGTTCTTTGTATTTTGTGTTGTACTCTCTCTCTCTCTCTCTCTCTCTCTCTCTCTCTCTCTAGTGACAGCAATATTGGAATTAAAAAACAATGAATATATAAATGAAACTCACTCCATTGAGCAAAACCAGAGAAAGAGAGAAATAGACCACCACGTCACTCACTCTTCCCATACAGACCCAATATATTAGTTCATACATAACCATGGTTTGGCTTCGACATACACACACACACACACACACACACACTTTCCAGCCACAAGTGAGCAAAACCAGACATCAGATAGAACACAAATATACGAACATACAATTGTATACAGACAGAAAACAATGACTAACAGGTCTGATACTTCAAACACTACAAATAAAACACTAAAGAAAAAGATCTATAACATTATGTACACCCCCAATAATAGCTATGCATACACACAAACATATGAACATCATTAAGTGTACAGTTCATCACATTAACCATTAACTTGTATTAAAAGATTCAATATATTAGCTATTGGAGAACTACTGTTTGCTATGTGGCCGTGAGATGCGTGGTGGACAGAGACAGGAGAACCCAGTCAGTTGGTGGGTAGTGGCAAGCTATTTGGGAGACAGCAGCGCCCCAGAAAGCCAGCAGCAGCAGTGAGGGCAGTAGTGGCCTGGTTGCGCTGCCTGAGTCGTGTTGCATCGCTGCTGGGGACTCTTCTGTGTGAGGATGGTGGGAATGTTATGTAATAGAAAATGTACTATATAATATTAAGGAAGAAAATGGACGTGAGGGAGAAAAAGATTACAGCGAGGCAAATGAGAAAAATAGCGATGATTACAGTATACATATTAAGAATTTGATAAGTAAATATATGGGAGAGATAAAAGTAAGTCAAAATTGCGAAATTCATTGAGAGAGAGAGAGAGAGAGAGAGATGTACTAGTTACCGGTATTACGTACAGAATATGCTACACACATAGTAGCACATCAGAAATAACTCTCTCTCTCTCTCTCTCTCATACACACACACGTAAACAACAATAACATAGTAATAAATAAAAAAAACAATGAATAAATAAAACCGATACTATAAAAAAAAACTGGAAGCAAAAAAAAAATAAATAAATAAAAGCACAACAGAAACGTAGCACTAGAGAGAGAGAGAGAGAGAGAGAATGTAGGTACAGTACAACGTATAAACTACATACATGTAATCAACTAATTGAGTATTTCACATGCAATCAAATATAAAAGCAAATCTCTCTCTCTCTCTCTCTCTCTCTCTCTCTCTCTCTCTCTCTCTCTCTCTCTCTCTCTCTCTCTCTTAAAAATACAAAAATATCAATGAGTAGATGAAACCAATATCATAAAAGAATTAAAAGATGAACATGAACAAATAACAAAAAAAATAAAGCACCAGAGAGAGAGAGAGAGAGTCGTATTCAGAAACGCCTTGATCTCTACGTACAACCACTACTTATTTCCAGGGTCACAGAGATGCTTAGCCGGGTTCTTAAACGTGCTCCTCCTGCTAACAATGTAGAAATAACGCTAAACTAACACTAAAATCACAGAAACATCCTTAAAAACCTACGCCACTTCAACTACTAAATTCTTCGATATTTTCCATCCATTGAATTATTTTGAGTATAAGATTGTTTCCCTAATGATCTTTTCTTCCCTCCCCTTTGAATGCTTCCCTTCCAGACTTAATTCCTGATATATATATATATATATATATATATATATATATATATATATATATATATATATATATATATATATATATATATATATTTTTTTTTTTTTTTTTTACCAGTTCTTCAAGTATTAACTCAAAGCCAAAAAAATGTCTTCAACATAACTTAATTTCCTTTCATGTTTTTTTTTCCTTTTCATTTTTTTAGAAGCAGTAGAGGTGTGGCGCAGACGTGCTTCGGAATAGGCAGCGTAGTGAGCAGAGGCAGACAAAGGGAGAAGTAACATGGATGAAACAGGAAGAACGATAGGAGGTGGAAGAAGAGCTATATGTATTACAAATGACAAATGAAGAGGGTTGTGGCAGTCCATGGTTGCCAACGTCTCTGGTAAACCCTGGAACTCCATACCTGCTTAATTCTGTGTTTTCATCTTCCTATTACCTGAACTCATGTAAGAGGGAAAGTTTCACGACATTAATTCCGCTCTTTCGGCTAACTCTCTCAAACATGCTCGAGAACTGGCAACTAAGTGGGCCTTTTTGTTTGCCTCCTTCTGTTGCCCTTGGCCAGTTTTTCCCTCTTAAAAAAAACGATAAATAAATAAAACGTCTGCAGGGTTACGGCACTTTAGTAAGGCGAGCTAAGACAAGAGAGGAGCTTACCATCAACGACGTGAATCACAACAGAGGCGGGACGTGCATGCATGGGAGCACAAGTGTAATTCCCAGCGTCCCTCCAGGTGGCATGGTCCACTATGAGCCAGCTGGTCCCGGCGTGTTTGTCCGTCACCAGCTGCACGCCACCCCGCCCTGCCGCGTGCACCTCCCTCGCCTTCTGGTTGAGAGGGCGTAGTACCACGTGATGGGCGAGTCCCGCAGGTGGCCGCTGACTACGCAGGTGATGTTGATGTCGCTGCCTGTCTTCATGTACACCTGCTGCGTGCCTTGGATCTCCGCGCTGGGGACTGCAGGGAGGGAGAGAAGGGGCGCTTTGGAAGGAATGGGCTCAGATAGTGGTTGTGATTAATTGCTGGTTTTTTCATATTCTTCTTAATGTGACTTGGATGGTTTTATGAATTCTCTCTCTCTCTCTCTCTCTCTCTCTCTCTCTCTCTTAAACGTTAAACTAGCCTGGTCAAAATTACAATAAATGAAGAGAGAGAGAGAGAAAACCTACTTAGCAAACTGTCATGAAAAATAATAGTTCAATACGTGATGACGATGATGATAATAATAATAATAATAATAATAATAATAATAATAATAATAATAATAATAATAATAACAATAATAACTGCAGTGTCTATCAGTGGATCTGTCATATTAGTTCCGCAAAAAAAAAGTTATAATACTGTTAAATGCTGTGCACTTCCTTATTATATTTCCCCTGTTGTTGCTGCTGCTGCTACTACTACTACTACTACTATCACTACTACTACTTCTACTACTACAACAACAACTACTATTACTACTACTACTATACCACAACTACCATACCACTACCACCACCATCACCACACTGACCCACGACGAGGAAGACGAAGCGGCGGTACATTTTTGGCTGCGTGGACACCTGACACTCGTACACCCCGGAGTCTGCAGCGCGAGGCGACTCCACCTGCAAAGTCCACGGTGTGAGGTGCGAGGATGACGGAGCGATGAAGGAAGGGTGATTTGTGGCTCCTAAATGGGTATAATTGGGATATAGTTGGTAAAAAGAGGGATAAGTTTGTTTTTTTTTTTCCTAGGTGGGAATAGTTGGTGTAATGGCTGACTAAAGAGAAAAGAGTAATTGTTTTAAGTTCTAGGTGGAAGCGATTAAGAGAAAATGATAAATGAGAAGAAGGAAAGGTTGTGCAAGTCTTAACTTTTGAATGGAAATGGTTGAGAAATATTACAACATTACAGCGCCAATGGAAAGGTTCTCAGTCTTTCACGTGAAGTGTGGAAATCTAAAAAACTGTAACACTGTTTCACATTGATATGGAAAAGTATGTGGCTACTTCATCTCCCGAAATAACGCAATATGTTTTAGAAAAAATATCGAGACAATGAAACAAGGTGAGTCAGATTTGCGGCGGAGTATTAGAGAGTACCTTACATGTTCCTGCCGTGAAGGTGCCCATGTTCATAGTGACTAGATAGAAACAATAACCCTGTCACATATTGCTTCAGTACCTCTACCTGTCAATTCATGCACCGAATGGTATGAGATACTTTGCATGAAATGAAATAAAAAAAAATCTAAAATTTACCAAAGAGAAAGCTTGCAAACCACTGTGACATCGTTGTAAAACTCTTGAGCTAACATCTGAAGAGTTCTTTGGATATTCAGATGTCAATAAGCAGTAGATAAACCCACGGAAGGGAGCACAGGTCGCATATCGAGACGTTATCTGTGCCGGAGTGAAGTGTGCTGTACCACGTGTACTGTACCTACACCACCTTGTTGAGTCGGGACAGGACCTTTGACACTCCAACAGACATCACACTCATGTTTCAGATTCTCTAACCAGACAGTCACTCGAAACCAAGACAAGTGTTTTCCTTATCTCTTGAGAACGGAAAGGAAAAAGATGTATTTTATTTTTGTTATAGATCACAAGATGAAGCGTAGACCGCATACCAAAGGAGCTTTATGACACGTAGACCACATACCAAAGTAGCACCGGATATCTTGCGAGCTTCTAGATGAGTGCCACAGTTTCCTATAGACAACATTATTCACATGATGGTTTTAAGTAAAAAGAAACTACAATTCTACCCTTTAACTTAATTAACCAAGGAAGACTGACACAAGACACCCAAAACTACAATCTTAAATAAACAAAAAGAACAGTTAGTGACTTCTGAACAACAAGAAGAAAGAAGCGGAGGAAGGAACCAAACAGGAGACACAAACAACGACAAGAAACGCGCCACAACAACTCCAGAACCAAGTGAACTGAAATGACCCGAGGCGAGGAAGCAAGTCAAGAAGTCATGAGTCCATCCGAGAATCGACAAAGTTATATTTAAAAAAAGAAAAAGACTTAAGAACAAACTGCCTCTCAATTAGAACAATACATGAACTCAATTACCAGGTTTTCAATGCTGTAATAGACGAGTATACAAATTTATTGATGACGATGATAGATGACAATAAGATGTGCAGTGACCACCACGTGTAGAGCTGATGGCTTTTTTTTTTTTTTATACCATGTTGGCTTTTCACGGGAGTTTATGGGCTAATGGGGATACTTTTTTGGGCAGCTTCCATGATTTATCTATTTATCTATTCAATTTGCATTCATGTTATGCTCTAAACAAACTGCTAGTACCAAATCAACAGGGAACTTTAAAAGAGGACTAGATAAATTTAGGAAAGAGGAAGATAAGTGAAGATACAAAGAGGACTGCCACGTGTAGGTTTGATGGCTTCTTGTAGCTTCCTTCCTTTTATTACCTTATATTCTAACCTTTATTAAAACCCTTACGCCATAACAAATAAATAAATAAGCATCCTTTATATAGAGACCCGAAGGAGCAGACCAGATGGCTTCTTGCATGTCCCTTGAGGTGCCTTGCTTTCTTATTCCCTTATACTCCTCAATGTCCCCAGAGCCTCCACTCGGCCTGGACATGAACGAGGCCTTTCTTCACCCTCCCCGCTTCTTCTCCCTCCCAGCCCTTGCCGTGTAGTTGACGCTCACGATTATGTTCCTCCCCTTACTCTTTCTCGGGAGGTTCCTGGCACACTTCATCTCCAGCCCACGTCTGAAAGGAGGTCTGTTTGCTTTTCTGACGATGCTCTCTTGTTGTTCGTCTACTCCTCCTCCTTCCTCCTCCTCCTCCTCCTCCTCCTCCTCCTCCTTCATCTTCTTGCTGTCTTTCTCTTCACTTGGCGTCCTCCTTTTGTTTTCTCAAGAAGGTGGCGGTGTTTATTGTGTGTGTGTGTGTGTGTGTGTGTGTGTGTGTGTGTGTGTGTGTTTTCCAGTCCTTTGTTCATTTGTACTTCTTTATTTCAATTATTTTTGTCTCTCTCTCTCTCTCTCTCTCTCTCTCTCTCTCTCTCTCTCTCTCTCTCTCTCTCTCTCTCTCTCTCTCTCTCTCTCTCTCTGTGTGTGTGTGTGTGTGTGTGTGTGTGTGTGTGTGTGTGAGAGAGAGAGAGAGAGAGAGAGAGAGAGAGAGAGAGAGAGAGAGAGAGAGAGAGAGAGAGAGAGAGAGAGAGAGAGAGAGAGAGAGAGAGAGAGAGTTCAAACAGAAATCAGTAAACAATAGTGAAGACATGAACACCACCACCACCACCACCACCACCAACAACAACAACAACAACAACAATTTCACCCCAATCACATCTCCAATCCACACTCGGCCTAATCCTGCAAAACAAACTGCATCTAATCTTTTCTTATTTTCTTCATTTTTGTTTTCCTTTGTTTTCCGGTCCATGCCGCAGACCACGACAGGACCAGAGGCAGCAAAACACATTCTAAGGGACCGTTAAGGAGGAGGAGGAGGAGGAGGAGGAGGAGGAGGAGGAGGAGGAGGAGGAGGAGGAGGAGGTGGTCATGTGATAAGGACTCCACGATAACGAGAAAACGAGAAACAAAAACAATACAGCAACAAACACAAGACAATAAAAGCAGGAAAAAAAATTAGGACAGTGAAAAAACAAAACTGAGAGAAAAACAAGAGAACAAAATCAAAACAACAGCGAAACACAGTAAGAGCAAAACAACAACACGACGGAATCAAAGTAAAATAAAGAGAAACATGACAACAACAGCAAAACAACAAGAAAAATAAGACAAGAAAATCAAAACGGAAAGAAAAAAAAAAGAGAAACAGGAAAATGAATAAAGAAAAACAACAAAACCAAAACAACAACGGCAAAACAACAACAAAAACATGGAAACAAAAACAATGAAGAAAAACAAGACAAGAAAAGGCAAAGAACAACAAAAAGGGACAAAAAATTGAAAAACAATAAAAAAACAATAGAAAAACAAAAGAAAACAGTTACAGAAAAGCAAGAAAATAAAAGCAAAACAAAGAATAAAAAGGAAGACACAGGAAAAACGAGAAAAAGGAAGCAAAACAGGAATAAAAAAGGGATAAGAGATAAAAAGCAACAATAATAAGTGAGAAATTAAAAAGATAAACAAAAAAAAGCACAAAAAGGCAAAATAATAATAACAACAACAACAACAACAACAACAACAACAACAACAACAACAACAACAACAAATACGAACGAAAACATTCTTACTTCGCTAAAAACAGAGAACAATAGAAATTTTTTTTCGAACAATGCAAACAAGAAAGGGAGGGAAAAATTTAAACACTCAGCCTTCGAAATACAAAGAAAATTAAACTATACAGTAAAGAAGTTAAGGAAAGAGAGAAAAGAGGTTCTGCTCTCTCTCTCTCTCTCTCTCTCTCTCTCTCTCTCGCTCGCTCGCTCTTTCTCTCCCCAAGTGAGCGAAAAATAATAATTACATAAAACTGGGAGGAGGGGAAAACATACAGAGAGAGAGAGAGAGAGAGAGAGAGAGAGAGAGAGAGAGAGAGAGAGAGAGAGAGATAAAAGAATGGAGAAACAAAGGCGCAGGAACACTAAGGAGAAAAAGAAAGAAAAAACACGGAATCTGAGAGAAAAGAAGATAAGTAGTGGGAAGAGAGAGAATTGAAGATGGAGGAGGAGGAACGAAGAGGAGGAGGAAGACGTAGATGAGGAAGAAGATGAAGAACAACAACAACACCAAAAAAAAAAAAACTAAAAAAAAAAAAAAAAAAAAATAATACGCATAAAAAAGAGAACGCCGGAGATGGAAAAGAAAGACAAAATCCTCAGCCTGACCTGCAGCGTCCAGAAAGGAGAGCCCAGCAGGTGTAAGGGCGTGTACCTCCTGTCGCTCGTGTAGGTGTAACTCCCCACTGTCAGCACGTGAAGGTCCCGCCGCCTGATCCACGAGACCTGGTGAGAGAGAGAGAGAGAGAGAGAGAGAGAGAGAGAGAGAGAGAGAGAGAGAGAGAGAGAGAGAGAGAGAGAGATCCTCAAATCCTTATTTCCGTGGAAAGAATGAGAGAGAGAGAGAGAGAGAGAGAGAGAGAGAGAGAGAGAGAGAGAGAGAGAGAGAGAGAGAGAGAGAGACCTAACACGTCTTACCAATTATCGTTCCATCTTAAATAAACAAAAAAACTAATAAAAACATTACTACTACTACTACTACTACTACTACTACTACTACTACTACTACTACTACTACTACTACTACTACTACTACTACTACTACTACTACTACTACTACTACTACTACCTACAACTAGTATTACTACTACTATTAGTAATAGTAGTAGTAGTAATAATAATAATAATAATAATAATAATAATAATAATAATAATAATAATAATAATAACAATAATAATAGTAATAATAACAATACTGCCTCTTTAACTACTATACTTTTCTAACCTTCTGGACACCCCCCTCCTTCCCCCGCCCACACACACACACACACACACACACACACACACACACACACACACACACACACACACACACACACACACTGCACATTTTTCACGTTAACTTCTTTTTACGGGATCTCATTTTCTGATTCCCTCAGTTACGTTTTGTCTGAGACGATTTGGATCTGAGCCGAATCTTCCAACAATGACTTTCTCCAGTGCCCGTGTTCACTTCCCCTCCATTCCTGTCCCGTTTTCTATTGAGTGTCTGTGTGTGTACGTATCTGTGTATAAACGCTTCGGTCTTTCATCAGTACAGTTGTTTGAAGACTACAGTGATGTTCTAGCTTTTACGCGAGTCTTGTTTCTTACAGTTTAAACAAGCACCGAAACTATGAAAACAACATGGAAACCGTCAGAACCTATTTTCGTTTCATAAAACTGATGAGAAATCCTTGAAAACTCCCTAGATCTTCAGTAACATTCACTAAACCTTGCCTTTCTTAATAGTTTAAAGACGAATACTTGTTGAGCTGCCACTGGAATCTTGAAGACACCATTGGAAACCACTATAACACTCACTAAAATCTGGAATGTGTCTAAAGGTGAAGGATTCTTGATTAAACCCCCATTACAAACTTGAAAACGCTCTTTGAAAGCTCAAATAACACTTACTAAAGCTTGTTAATAAACGTAGAAGAGAGAGGAAGACAATGAAACAGATAAGAACACAATAGCCTCTTTGTGTGTGTGTGTGTGTGTGTGTGTGTGTGTGTGTGTGTGTGTGTGTGTGTGTCCCCCATCTCCCCCTCTTTCTTTCTCTTTCTAGTGTTTCAGTCAGGAATTTACATTTAATTTCCAGAGTTTTGTCTCCATTCTGGAAAGCTGCATCTGCCTCAGCTCTCGACAAGTAAGTAAAGAGGTGAGGTCTGTTTTACGGGAAGTTCTTTATTCCGCGTTTATTGCTGTGATTTTAGTTTAGTCCCGGGTGTTAATTCTTGTCTTATTTTTAAGGTTGGAGGTTGTTCTGGGAGTAGAGAGAGAGAGAGAGAGAGAGAGAGAGAGAGAGAGAGAGAGAGAGAGAGAGAGAGAGAGAGAAAATTTTGAGCCATAAACAAACTATCGCATATCCGTTAACAAGATTTCCAGACAGAGAGAGAGAGAGAGAGAGAGAGAGAGAGAGAGAGAGGAGGAGGAGGAGTGGGAGGAGGAGGCGGAGGAGGAGGAGGAAGAGTCTCAACATTCTAGGCAGCACTTGCACACCTCTAAAAAGACATGTCTACGAGAGATAGCCAGAAAATGAGAAAATTTCAACTCCAACTGGAAGGAAAGGAAAGGATGAAAAGTTCTCTGGAAGCAAAACTTTCCAGCTGTGGATTGCCGGACAGAATCTGGAGCAAGGAGAAGTGGTGGCAGTGAAAAATCCATCTTTTTATCTCTTTATTTTTTTTTCCTTCTTTCCTCTCCTTCCTCATTGTTTTTCTATTGGTCCTAAGTGCTTGTGTGTGTGTGTGTGTGTGTGTGTGTGTGTGTGTGTGTGTGTGTGTGTGTGTGTGTGTGTGTGGAGGTGTTATACTGCCAAACTTAGCTAAAGATTACTAAAAGGGATTACAAGAAGAAAAGCAGTGAAAAATCCATCTTCTTTTTTTACTTTTTCTCTCTTCTCCTCTCCTTCCATTTTTCTATTAGTCCTAAGTGCTGTGTGTGTGTGTCGGGGGGAGGGGTGTTGGGGGGATGATAGAGCTAAACTTGGTGAGGGATTACAAAGGGGATTACATGAGGAGGTTCTTCACATGTGCAAGAAGAGTTTGTGATATTGGTAAAGGGATCTGAGCCTCCTTTGTGGTATTAGAGAAGAGATCCAACTCTCTCCTTCCTGCTAGTCGTGTTTGGAAAGGAACCTCAGCGTCTCTTTCTGTGTCATGGATAGGTATTTGAACCTCCTTGCCGGTGCGTGTTGAAACTGAAACACTTATGATACACGGAATTTGATTTGAACTTCTTTGTTGATATAGAGATAGCTTTTTAGGCTTTTTGTATGTTCGGAAGGGATCTCAGTGTCCTTTTAGCGTTGTGGAAAAGACTTGAACCTCCTTGACTGTGTGTAGAGTGGCATTAAGACTCTTATTATGTGGAAAGGAATTTAAACCTTTTTGTTGGTGAGATAGACTTTGAAGCTCTATATTGTAAGTGATATGGTATTTGTGCCTCCTTAGCTGTGCGTGGAATAAAACTGAGTCTCTTTTAATATATTTGGAAAGGTATTCGAACCTGCTCTGTAGTAAGTGGAATGGAAACTGAAGGTCTTTATTATATGTTGATTGTGGTTTGAGTCCCTGTTATGTGTTAAACGAAAATCAAGTTGAATCTTCTTATTTCTATTGTTGAATGTGTATTTGAACCTCCATTACTCTACAAGAGATGCAAAATTAAAATCCGTATCATATTTAGAGTATGATTTGAACCTCTTTACTAATCTTAGAATGAAATTTGAACCTCTAGTCTATTAAATTGTGTAGAAAAGAATTAATCTCCATTTTTTTTTGTAGTAAAGAATATGAACCTCCACTGCGTTTGGAAATTCATCTGAGCCTTCCTTTATTTTGTGCAGAGAAATTTGAAGGTTCTTTGTTTTCCTCACTGTTTCAAATGACTCAATGACATAATGCAAGACTCGATTTTAAATATCACTTGCGAAATCTCTCTCTCTCTCTCTCTCTCTCTCTCTCTCTCTCTCTCTCTCTCTCTCTCTCTCTCTCTCTCTCTCTCTCTCTCTCTCTCTCTCTCTCTCTCTCTCTCTCTCTCTCTCTCGATCCGTCAGAACTTCATAAATCAGAACTTCATAAATCTGATTAACACACACACACACACACACACACACACACACACACACACACACACACACACACCAATAGAAAACACACACTTACTAACAAACCACTACATTCAACTCTACATAGCGAGACGTAACCTGATCTTTCACCCTCTTACCCCTATCAAATTTTCTTCTGCTAATCTCCCAAATGGCTTAACTTCCTTCCTTTATCTTCCTTCACTGCCTACCGTTCCCCTCCCCGATCACTCCAGTCTTCTTTCAGCATCTCTCTCTCTCTCTCTACATCCTCCTTCCCTGTTCCCCACTGCCCCAAATCTGCCCTCGAGAAGGTAGTAAGCGTTCGTGGAGGTTGGCAAGGGTTATCAGCGCAAGTCAGAGGCAATAAAGAGGCTTACCTTCAGCCCATTTTTCCCGCGGGATTAATGAAAGGCTACACCCATTTTAACTTTGCCAATTAACCTCAAGATCTGATGTCGGTGTAAAGATTAGATAAGGAGGGAAGGAAAATGGTAAAATAGAAGGTTGATACACTTTCTCTCGTAGTTTTGTTTTGGTATATTCTCTCCTTGTCTTTTGTTGTCTTTGGTGTGAGAGAGAGAGAGAGAGAGAGAGAGAGAGAGAGAGAGAGAGAGAGAGAGAGAGAGAGAGAGAGAGAGAGAGAGAGAGAGAGAGAGAGAGAGAGAGAGAGAGAGAGAGAGAGAGAATAGAGAGAGAGAGAGAGAGAGAGAGAGAGAGAGAGAGAGAGAGAGAGAGAGAGAGAGAGAGAGAGAGAGAGAGAGAGAGAGAGAGAGAGAGAGAGAGAGAGAGAGAGAGAGAGAGAGAGAGAGAGAGAGAGAGAGAGAGAGAGAGAGAGAGAGAGAGAGAGAGAGAGAGAGAGAGAGAGAGAGAGAGAGAGAGAGAGAGAGAGAGAGAGATTTTGTGTCATTCCTCCAATTTTCTCTTCTACCTAACAATTCTCCTTTCTCTCTTCGTCTCTCCTTTCATCTCTTCTTCTTTCTCCATCTCAGCCTCTAACCTTCCATCTTTCTCTTCTCTTTCCTATTTTTTCATACTATTATATTCTATCTTTCTTTATATACTCGTATTTATCTCCTCACTTTTCTCCTCTTCTCTTCTATATTAATCCTTCCCTATATCTCACTTTTCCTTTCCATATTTGTCTTCAACTTACTTTTGACATTTCTTTCCTTTTCAATTTCTCTTCTAATTTTCTCCTATTTTCTTCAATTTATCTGTAACATTTCTTTCCTTTTTAATTTCTCCTCCGATCTTTCACCTCTTCGATCTTTCACCTTCCCCTGCTACCCTCTTCCTTTACCTCCAACTTTCTTGACTAGTATTTTTCTTTCTTATCCTTCCCTAAACTCCTCTATTCTCCAACCTTTCTCTTACATCTTTCTTCTATCGTTCAATCTTTCTATACTGCCGTCGTCTGCCTCTCGTCTACTTTCCCTCCTTCTTTTCTAATACTTTTACTCTTAAAATCACTCCTGACAACAAACTTCCTCTCTACCAGACATACACA
>NC_059277.1:1020000-1022500 GCF_017591435.1 Portunus trituberculatus
TACCACACTACCACCTTCTGTAATTTCTCTCTCTCTCTCTCTCTCTCTCTCTCTCTCTCTCTCTCTCTCTCTCTCTCTCTCTCTCTCTCTCTCTCTCTCTCTCTCTCTCTCTCTCTCTCTCTCTCTCTCTCTCTCTCTCTCTCTCTCTCTCTCTCTCTCTCTCTCTCTCTCTCTCTCTCTCTCTCTCTCTCTCTCTCTCTCTCTCCACTCTCTCTCTGGACACTCCCACTCTCCCGCACTCTCACTTTCACTCTCCCTCTCTCTCTCTCACCTGAGCTTACCTGTCGCCCGAAGCAAATTAAAGGAGAGACAGACAGGTAATGTTCTCGCTTACTGTTCTACTTGTTCTACCTGTTCTCTCTCTCTCTCTCTTTCTCTCTTTCTCTTTCTCTCTCTCTCTCTCTCTCTCTCTCTCTCTCTCTCTCTCTCTCTCTCTCTCTCTCTCTCTCTCTCTCTCTCTCTCTCTCTCTCTCTCTCTCTCTCTCTCTCTCTCTCTCTCTCTCTCTTTCTCTTTCTTGGTCACTTTTTTTCGAGTGTTCAAATTTCTCTCTTTTTTTTTTTGTTGTTGTTCTTCTACTGTCTTTGTTTCTTGCTCCTTTTTTTCATTTTTCATTTTCTTTTTTTTTTTTTTATGATTTTGTTGTCATAATTATTCATTTGGTTTTCCTTGTTTCTTGTATTTTCTCTCTTTCTTTGTTTTAATACTTCCTTTTTTGCCTTTTCTTCATTCTTCCTCTTTTTTTCTTTTTTTCTGTAATATTGTTGTTGTTTCATTGTTATTATTATTATTATTATCATTATTATTATTATTATTATTATTTCTATTTCTTCCTCATTCATCTTTACATAAATTTCGTTTTCTTTTACTTTTTCATCTCCTTCATATTCTAATTTCTCTCTATTTCTTTCTTTCTTTCTGATAATTGATCTTGTTCTGCTTTTTCTTCTCTCTCTCTCTCTCTCTTTCTTTATCTCTTTTGTATCTCCCCATTTTCTGTTTATTTTTCTCTCTTCCCCTTCTTGTTCCACTTTCTATTCCTCTTTTATCTCTGTTTTCTCTCCCTCCCTCCTTCGTGTCTAGCCATGAATCCTTTTTCTTTATTATTTTTCTTTCCTTTTTCCTCTCTAATCTTTACTCTCTCTCTCTCTCTCTCTCTCTCTCTCTCTCTCTCTCTCTCTCTCTCTCTCTCTCTCTCTCTCTCTCTCTCTCTCTCTCTCTCTCTCTCTCTTCTTGTTCTTCGATTCCTCTTTTAAATCTGTGTCACTAAATCTTGTTCTTTCTCTCTCTCTCTCTCTCTCTCTCTCTCTCTCTCTCTCTCTCTCTCTCTCTCTCTCTCTCTCTCTCTCTCTCTCTCTCTCTCTCTCTCTCTCTCTGACGATGTATATATTTAACTCTAACAATTTCATCTTGTCCTTCTTGTTCCCCTCTCCTTGTCTTTCTTACTCTCTCTCTCTCTCTCTCTCTCTCTCTCTCTCTCTCTCTCTCTCTCTCTCTCTCTCTCTCTCTCTCTCTCTCTCTCTCTCTCTCTCTCTCTCTCTCTCTCTCTCTCTCTCTCTCTCTCTCTCTCTCTCTCTCTCTCTCTCTCTATCTATCTATCTATCTATCTATCTATCTATTTATCTATTTATATAACTATTTCTCTATTTATTTATCTATCTATCTATCTATCTATCTATCTATTTTTCTATCTATCTATATATCTATTTTTCTATTCATTTATTTATCTATCTATCTTTCCATCAATCTGTCTGCCCATTTCTCTATCTTTTATCTATTCTTCAACAAATCTATTCCTTCACCTATGAAAGTATAAATGGACGGAACTATCTATCTACCTCTCCATTTATCTATCTATTCATTTTTCTAATTATCTATTCACCTACATATTTTTTTTCCTTGCACTTCTCCTGCGACTAATCAATATGTATATCTATTTACCTATCTATCTATCTATCTATCTATATGTATGTATGTATGTATGTATCTGTCCATGAGATCAGCAGTATGCACAGTCCAATACATACATAAGATCTTTTTTTGTCCTCCTCCTCCTCCTCCTTGTCCTCCTTCTGCTCGTCTTGTCTTTATTACTTTTCCCCGCGTCCCCTCCCGCTGCAGTGTCACGCCCCTGGAGCTCCCTGCTGACTGCCGCTCACACACGCACGCACACCCGAGTTCATGGTTACTTTCTATTCAAATTGTTTTCCGATGTTAGTGAGTAATGTAGTAGAAGTGTTTCGCTGGTGGAGAGAGAGAGAGAGAGAGAGAGAAGAGATTGCAGGTGGTGTCCGTAACTCACTCTCTCTCTCTTTCTCTCTCTCTCTCTCTCTCTCTCTCTCTCTCTGGTAACTTCCAACTTGGACTTGACCACTGGCGATGCTCTCTCTCTCTCTCTCTCTCTCTCTCTCTCTCTCTCTCTCTCTCTCTCTCTCTCTCTCTCTCTCTCTCTCTCTCTCTCTCTCTCTCTCTCTCTCTCTCTCTCTCTCTCTCTCTCTCTCT
>NC_059277.1:1042500-1112500 GCF_017591435.1 Portunus trituberculatus
TGGCACTGTCTGCTTCACCCTGGCAGCTGACACTGCCTGCTTCACCTTGCTAATGACTCAGGTTTCATCACCTTTGTTTTCCTGGTAGTGTTTCCATTGACCACCTTTGATCTTTACCAAATGAACCTTTCCCTCAGAATAACACCCACACACACATACTGCTTTGTGTGTAAAGATGCAACACATCACAAAATAAGACTGCAAGGTAAAACAAAATCTATGATAAAAGCTAATTCATGCATACGACTTCATGAGAACTGTGTAATGCTCTGATACTCTTAGATATAACAAAAATAAGACAACAAAAATAAGACAGCCTGTAAGACAGTAATGTAACAAAAACAATACAAGTTTTAACAAAAGGCATAATAAAGTTTAATCTATATATAAAACTTACGACTTTAATGCTCTCACATTCCATGTAAATAAGTTAACAATGGACTTAAAAAAAATTGTGTAATGCTCTTATACTCTGCAGCCAAGTTATATCTATATTGAATAAATAAAACTCATCTATTTACTACAAATAAAATAAAAGCATTACAACTTAGCAACATAAATAATGAATAAACTAAAGCATTCCAATCTAGTGATAAATATAGCTATTGTGATAAAGAATATTCATGTAAAAAGAAAGGTGAAAAAAAAACTTTCCCAACATCTTGTAAAATAAATAGAATAGTATCCACATATTACATAACAACTTGCATCTCACCTAATACTGCCAACAAAAAGACAAATGAAATACCCAGAGAAGAAAATTATTTCCAAACATTCTGCAAAATTAATAAACTTTCATCTCATCTCACACTGCCAGCAAGGAAAAAGAAGAAAAGATGAATAAAGAAAATGCTATTTCCTAACACTACAAAAATAAATAATAACACTCCATGTTTTATTACCTACTAACTTGTCAGATCTCACAGGGCCAATAAGGAAAAAAAAAGAAAAAGAATGAAGAAAAATACTATCTCCTATCATTTTGCAAATAAAATAAAAACACGTGACACTGATCTCTTGACTTGCATCACACCTCACAGTGCCAGCAGTAGGATGCAAAGCCGCTATTTGTGCCGCTGGTAACTCAGGGAGAAAATAATAAAGCTGTCTGGTGTACATCGAATTTATTCACTTGTTACTTAACGTTTATAGAATAAATGTACAGAGAAGAGAAGGTAGTAATTATGTACAGTGTTCAGCAGTAACAAAGTCGTACAAAGCAACTAATTAAAAGGCCCATGTAATTCCTCCTCTACATAAAATAATTCAAAGCTTAAATGAAAATGGCTGCAGGTTTGGATTGGTTTTGTTCCAAGCTGCCAAGATGTTCAGGCCGGGGTACGGTATCTATCTCACGTCTAAATAGCACATAATCTTCCTCCTCCCGTTGAGACAAAGGTCATACATCACACAGTACAGCGGTCTTGTGATTGCTTGTGACAGTGTTGTTGTCATTAGAGGTTCTCAACATGCACACTCCTACTGTCACCATGAGCAAAAGCATGCAAAAACACAGAGAAATACAGAAAAGCAAAAGAATGTCAAGAAAATACATACACAATATCAAAAAAAAAAAAAAAATTTAAATAAATATAGTTGTCATGCAGGTTCTCCAAAAATTCAGTCTGACCTAGAAACATTAAACGCTTGATAAGGTTATGCCACGAAAACCAAAATGGAAAAAGACAACGCGCAGGATAGAGTGTGTTAATCAGCCATCAATGACAGGCAAGACCTTGACGAGGAAAGAGTGAGTGGTCGTGTTACATTCAGGAACGGTTTCACTAAAAGACAGGTGTGAACATCAATTTTAATGCATATATATGTATGTATATATTTATAGATATATATATATGTATGTATGTATGTATGTATGTATATAAGGGAAACCAAGTTCACTTCTGAGACACGGAGGCTAACCAAGGAGGAGTGTGTGGTGGTGACAGGTGAGGGAGGTGCCCCGCCAACGTTCAGGGTGTGACGTCTCTCTAAGCTAGCAAGAGCAGAGGTCCACAACACCTGAAAACTGAAGTGAACTCAAAAGTCTGTGCCTGAAATCGCTTGGAGGATTGGTTGACGCATTCCTCTTGTGGGGGGGTAACAAGCGTTTCAGCTGGAACGATGCTGGTGACTACGACGACAACTAAACAAAATTGTGCCCTTTTTTCAGACTTACCTCGTATCAGGTTCGTTTAATTTTCTCAGACTGATTCTTTTTTCTTTTTTGCTGTTAGGAATCTCAAGAGAGCCCAGCAGTGGTCATGAGTTACCTGGGTTAGGTAGTGAGTTAGATCAACTTCCAGCTTGAACAAACATCAAAACAGTGACCTTGTTAAGGGTGCACAACCCACAAAAAATAAACAAATTCAATGACACGTTCAAGACTGACATGGAACTTTAGCTTTATTGAAAAAAAATGCCAAAGACAGTTGGTAGTAGTGAACCGACGCTGATCATAAACAAGTACCTTTTTCATCTGTTGCTCATCCACAACAAAACTTAACCAGCACAACTGACTCTCAAAACAATAAATAAGACATGAACTTGTATATCAACATCAACATTAGTGTGTATGAGACTATATCGTGACAAAAAATTGGTTAGTTACTTGAAATTTATATAGTATTTTTTCCAGCCGTCAGCAAACATTACCTTTCAGGAACAGACAGTATTTATCTCTTCAATGGCCAAGCAACAACTTGAAGTATTAGTGAGCACAGCACGGCACACTCACAGCCCACCATGCCCGAGTCACGGCTCACCACCAGTCACCACAAGCTATGGAATGTGGATACAACTCAGAATGAACTGGTAACTGATTGTGCCAAGCGTGTGTCTGCTCATGAAAGACAATGTCACCCGACACTGTTGATGTGCCCGGCCACCAGGGTCACTGCCTCTGACTTGTAAGTCCCTCCCGCACGCTGGCCAGGGTGGCAGCAGCCCTCCCCAGCTGACCTTGTGTTGCAAAGTACTAGCACAGGAAGAGAAAGCATCATCAGCTGTCCTGAGTGCCATGTTTAGGATATCTCCGGCAGCTCCTATGGCCCCACCTTCACAAACTTGTTTAGAGTAAGTCATATATATCAAATAAATATAAATAACTGTAAAACAATAAGAAAAAAAAAAGTCTGCACCAAAATGCACTTACACTCTATTTGGCTACACACTAGTGAGAGGAGCAGAGTCAAATGACAGCGGCATCTGATGACTAAAGCGGGACATGTTTGACACTTTCCTCGGCTGCCACTATGTATACAGTCACTTAGGCCTCAGATCTAGCATTGTAAAGAGTAAATGTAATGAATGTTTATGCATGTATAAGTATACAGGTGAGTTTTTATTCAAAGAAAAAGAATGTGCTACTATGCATATACAAATATGCACAATGCAGAAGGGTATATGCATGTATAAGTATACAGTCGAGTTTTAATTCAAAGAAAAAGAATGTGCTACTATGCATATACAAGTATGCACCACAATGCAGAATGGTATATGCATACTACACACACAAGCACACACATTATATGATAATAAATCTGAAACTAACCAGCCCCATGGACTATTCATTAACATATTATGCAACACAGCTAAGACCTTGTGGCAGCCATTTTCAGTTGTCAAATACAGTAGAGCCGGCCTCTCTAGTACTGCTTACTGAACTAGTGTGGTACTGTTCAAGGTTTGCATGACACTACCCTCTGGCAGTGCAGGCACAGGCATAGTCCAAGGCAGGGTGACTGTTTGCTACTGGTGGTGCTGTTCCTTCACTAGTTGGCCAAGCAAGGCAGCCTCATCATAGCTCCAGCTTCTTTATAATAATTAACACAAGATAGTCAGTGATTGATTGATGCCAATGTGACAATCAAAACCACGTGGCTACATTAAATAGTACAAAAATACAAAAAATATACTAAAGCTCTGTAAAGTGTAGACTATATAAGGTAATCACAGCATGTTAGTTTATATAAAAAAGGCACCGTTTGTGCCTCGCTAATTTGACTTCAAAGATCTGCCATGAAATCTAGACGTGGGAAAGATATAGGTAGCAAAGAGTGACAAAATGAAGAAGTAAAGTTAAGACTGGTATTGTCTGGGATGAAAGGTGAACGTGGGAGCGCTGGGCCCCGCCAGACACAACCGAGGTAACAGCCACCAACCGCCCGGCACCCCCCACCAGCAGGTGGTGGGGGAGGTTGGGGCAGAGTAGCACCAGACTGCCTGTACTGAACTAGCCTCTCCTGTCTCCCAGGGCTTGCGTCACATGGTGTGCTGGGGGGCAGGCCCTGTGCACCCTGCTTGCTCTGCTCGCCCTCCTGCTCCCTGATGAGCCCAGCCTGGGGGTGGAGGCTTGGCCTGCCACCTGCTGCCTGCTCCACAGCACACGAAACAAGCATTGCTGTACTGCTGCCTACTTATTTCATCCTTGCCCTCCATTATAGTCTTCAAAACATAGCTGTTGTATAAGTAACTATAAGTGGCTACTTCAATATTTACAATGTTACAGTAATTTTATATCATCAAAGTTTTCCTCTGATCACCTGGGAATGAAGAATCACAAATACAAATGAGCTCATGTTAAACATTCACAGGTTTTGAAGAAACACCTCTACTCTTCTTTGGTGTAAAAACAACAGAGGATCAGCGACACATCACACCCGAACTGCTAGTGAGCAGCCTCGGCCTTGTGGTGAGTGCAAGATAAGGAGGCAACACAAGAAGCAGCTATACACAGGTGCTCTGAGCCCACCCTGGACGCTCCTTAGCTTCCCTGGCGCCCCAGTAGTGCCCAAGTTACTGTCAAAAGGGTGGTACTCTTGTTATATTTTGTGGTAATAATAAATTAAAGAAATAAATTACTTGGGTTTTCTCCTCCCAAAAACATGGTGCCACTTGCCTCTTACTGCACACTGCCCATGTTCCAGCTCCTTTAAGATCAAACTGCAGGGCGAAGAGAGTGGCACCACCCCTGACGAGGTGCCCAGTGCGGCCACCACCACTACCACCACCATCACCACCACCAGAGTAGCCACGGGGCAGGGGATCACAGACAGCAGTGCAGGGGAGTCAGGGAGCAGCAGTGGCATCATCATCAGTGTCTGTGGCGGCAGTGACAGCGTGCAGTGGGGAGGAAGGGGTGGGGAGGGAAGGGGAGGCTGGCTGGCTGGCACACCCTCATGTTAGCGACACTCCCACACCTTGATGGTCTGGTCCACGCTGCCAGTGATGACGTATGGTGCAGTTCGGTGCATGTCTGGAAGGAATGAAAAATAATGAAAAATAAACTAGAAATCCAAAGATATCCTACTAAAACACACCAATAAACACAAACCAAAATTCCTCTACATAGGATGAATCTTGCTAATGAACATCACAAACAACCTCAAGAGCCATACTGAACAATGAAAACAAACAAACACTTCCTTAAACTATTTCCACAAAATAAGAGGTAATGTAAGAAAATCAGTGAGCAACAATATCTCCTTAAAATCTTAGTAAAAACATCACAAGCCACTACAGACCTATTATAACACTAAACACAAAGCAAACACATCAAAATTCCTTCAAATAACACAGCCACACTTACCTAATGATGTACAGAAATGAGAGTGAGCATCCAGGGTCTTTTGGCAACGCTTGTTCTTAATGTCCCACACCCGGACTGTCTTGTCGTCGGAGGCTGAGAGAATGTACTTGCCGCCGGGGTGAACCACTAGGCCTCGCACCCAGTTGTCGTGACCCACCAGAGAAAAGAGGCACAGGCCAACACCCACATCCCAAACCTGTCATTCACACAGAGTACACACATTACTAATACTGTCGTGGCTCCCCCTCCATGCTAAATCATCACATCAGCACATCAAATTTAGAAACTAATCTTGACCCTATCTTGAAAATGTGGCATTCTTTACACACAGTACACACATCAGTAGTGCTTTCATGGCTCATTGCACTCTTAACATACAAGTATCACCATTATAATAATCACATGTATGCACTAATAAATTTTACTCTATGCACAGTCAAATATTCAGAATTCAAGACAAGTGACTCATAGATTTCAAAGACAATATGTCCAGACCCTCTACAAATAAGTACCATTTAAAATCATCACATATATACACAACTCTATACTAAGAACAGAATCCAAGACTACTGATAATGATGCATTTAAAATATTTGATGTGCCCACCTTGATAGTCTTGTCCCTGGAGCCGGACATCAAGAAGGGACCCTGGTAGGTTGGCTTTCGGTTATCTGTGGCAACAGCTTCATTCACGGCATTGCTGGCATTGCCCTCACACCAGGCAATGCATTCCACCACATGGTCGTGCTCTCGAAGCTCAGCCTGATGGAGGCAGGAGCTTGCTTATCTAATCTCTACACACTGGCTCACACATAATGCAAATAGAATAAACTACTCATATACCAAACACATTGCATCAACATGATTCAAAAACCAAACAAAATATTTGTTACAATGTGCATTGAAATTACCCTTTCTAATTTTCCTGTTTGTCAAGAAAACAGGAGAGGATCCACTACTGTGACTTAGTAATAGACAAGCCATCCACTCTACTTCCCCAGACACACACACACACACACACACACACACACACACACACACACACACACACACACACACAAACATTCTATGCCTCACCAAGAGTATGGCAACCTAAGCAGCTTCCCCAAACACAACACAACACAACAAATGTGCACGCACGCGTGCGCACACACACACACACACACACACACACACACACACACACACACACACACCTTGCATTCCTTGGTAGCGGTGAGCCAGACTCGAACTGTCTGGTCATTGGAGCATGAGGCGATGAGGGAGCCGTCGTTGCAGACTCGTACCATCCTCACCCACTCTCGGTGTCCAGTGAACGTCTTCACGCAGTATCTACGGCATCAACACCATCAATACCACCACCACTACTAAAACCTTATATCTAGTCTCTCATCAGGCTAATTATCTCTCAATGTACTAAGCTAAAGGTAGCATCACACTAGCATTTTCCATCAATTTTCAGAAGACTGTCAACTTTTGCCGACGTTCGTCGTCACACACATGCTTGCTTCCACCTCTGTCATGTTTGTCAACTGTAACACAAACATGGCTGTCCCTTCACCCCCAGCAAGTTGTTATTTTGGACCTCTAATGCTCTCTAAGAGATACTTTTCAGACAGCTTTGTCCACTGATAAACAACAGAGTAGCTCATCTTGGCCAGTCACTACTTGGAGGTTCTGCTTTGGATTGTCATAGTCCCAGAGAAATGTAAACAAACAACTGAGCCACTTTTCACGTAAGGCTACAAAAAAAAATAAATAAATAAAAAAAAAAAATAAAAAAAAATATATATATATATATATATATATATATATATATATATATATATATATATATATATATATATATATATATATATATATATATATATATATATATATATATATATATATATATATATATATATATATATATATATATATATATATATATATATATATATATATATATATATATATATATATATATATATATATATATATATATATATATATATATATATATATATATATATATATATATATATATATATATATATATATATATATATATATATATATATATATATATATATATATATATATATATATATATATATATATATATATATATATATATATATATATATATATATATATATATATATATATATATATATATATATATATATATATATATATATATATATATATATATATATATATATATATATATATATATATATATATATATATATATATATATATATATATATATATATATATATATATATATATATATATATATATATATATATATATATATATATATATATATATATATATATATATATATATATATATATATATATATATATATATATATATATATATATATATATATATATATATATATATATATATATATATACAAAAATATATACATCAACATATAAAGATTCTTTTAAACTGGGATTACATCATTCCAAATAAAAAGAAAATAAATTTTATTATAAAAATGTTGATTAGAAACTAGAGATCTTAATTTGACTAAAAATTGACTCTAGAGGAAAATAGTACATTTCATTTAACTCAAGACGATGGAAAAAGTTGATGGAACGGTAAAAAAAATTACAAAAATCGCCGACAGAAAACAAGCTAGTGTGACGCTGCCTGAACACCACCCACACCAACATATATCATTAGCCAAGACATGGCTAATGCACACACAAACTGACATACACAGACACCTACATTTACACCAAAAATGCATTCTATAAGTGGTAGTTCATGACATATAAACAAACCAAGAGAGCTGACAAAACACTGTAAACACCAATAGAAATGCTGCCCCCTCCTCACCCTGTAGCCACCTCCCACATTTTGATGGTCTTATCTCTGGAGCAGCTGAGGAGGTAATCTCCCGAGGGCATGAAGGTTACCGAGGATACATTGTGGTCGTGGCCGTGCATGGTCTTGACACACTCGTAGGAGGAGAAGTCCCAAAGCTTGATGGACATGTCAGCGCTACATGACACTGCAGAGAAGGCAATGCAACAGTTACTCCCTCAAGTACTTCCCTCTATGGCTCAGGAGGTAAACTAAACAATGCATGACTGAGTAACCATACCAGACCTTTAAAATGCTACTCATTGGTGAAATTCCTTCCCATTAAGCTCAAATTTAAATAAAGTGATTAATTGTTACTGCATCTGATGAAAAGTTTGTAGTTCTCTCTCTCTCTCTCTCTCTCTCTCTCTCTCTCTCTCTCTCTCTCTCTCTCTCTCTCTCTCTCTCTCTCTCTCTCTCTCTCTCTTTCTCTCTCTCTCTCTCTATGTGAAGGTGAGACACACCTAAGAACTTCCCGCCATGGTCGAAAGCAATGTCCTGGATGCTGTCGGTGTGGCCCTTGAGGGTCTTCTCGTAGTCGCCTGTCTCGTAATCCCAGACCTTGATGGTTCCGTCTTCACTGGATGAAACCATCAAGGAATACATGGGGTGGATGATAACCTAAAGGGAGGAGAACCATCAGACACAATACAGTGACAATACTAAATAACAATTTCCATGTTCATCTCTATTAATTCCACAAGGCTCTAGTTCTCCTAGTCTTGTCCTCCTTATTGTTGACAATCTAACCATAACTACTCTTCTCCTATGACAATCCAATACAATGACAACCTCTATGTTTATCAATACATTTAATTCTGCAAGTCTCCAATTCTCCCACTCTTCCTTCCAGCTCACTATGCTTTATTTACACTTACTGTCTACCTACCCTTTGTCAGGTCTGTGTGACCTAATACAGTGACAATTCATTATAACAACAACTATCATGTTTATCTATACATTGAATTCCACAAGGCTTCAATTCTGTGTCCTGTTTTCAGTGTGTCATTTTATGTTAACTATCTATGCTTTAGAAGTCTTCTAAGACCGAAAACAGTAACAATCTCCATATTTATCTATACATTTAAGTCTGCCAGGCTCCGGTTTGCCCAGCCTCCTGTCCCCCTTGCCGAGCCTCACCCTGGTGACGGGCGCTCTGTGGCCGGTGAGGCAGTACTTCTCCGGGGGCCGAGGAATCCATTCTGACGGCGATCGTTTGTCCCGAGTTGGAGCTCCAGCGATGTATTCTCTCTCGGCTTCGTTCAGCTTCACCTCCAGCTCCATCACCTGCGAACAACATTACTATTATTATTCACAGACAACACACACATATACACACTCTCTCTTCTCACATACATAAATCTTAATCTAAATAATTCACAAATTAAAAAATCTAGACCAAAATCACACTTCAGGTTCAAAAGTTTGAGCCTAAACAACTTGAAAATCTTACCAATTTGGAAATGTTCGGAAAAACAATTCAACTACGTACATTAGGTAAAATAATACTCCTACAAAAATGTGAAATCAAACAATTCCTCTGCATTGTCTAACATGCACATCCTGTATGTCCCCAGCAGCCATTGCCATCCACATCTTCCCTCCTCACCTTCTTCTGGAGCCTGATGACAGAGCACCATTTCTTTTCGAGGAGTCCAGCGTACTTTCTTTCAATTTCGCCAGGCATGTCTGCCTCTGCCTTGAAGGCTTCCAGAGCGTCCATGTAGCCATTGCTGCACAGATAGTCAGCTATGGCCTTATTACTGCAAAGAAAAAAAGAAGAAAGATCATGTAGTAAATCAGCTATGGCTATATCACAGCACAGAGAAAGAGGAAAGGGCATGTAGCTATCAGTCTTGGATACCAGATAAGATAACAGCCATTACCTTACTTCTAAAGGATGAAATGGTATATAAAAACTATAAAGAAGTCAGCTAAGGCCTTGTTATCAGAGCTAAAGTGGGAAACAAGTGTAGTGTAGTGACTGAGGATTCACAGCCAAGTCATTACTTATGTTTAACACTGTGCTCATTATATGGAAAGAGGATTCAAGACTAAGATTCATAGTTCCAAATGCAGCTGGGTGCACAAAACAAATCATTCCTGACGTGGCAGCCTTGGAGTGAAGACGACTTGTTTCCTTGCTTCTTAATGACACTTCACACTGAACAGCCACAGATGCAATACTTTCACAATAAAGTATCAATCATATCCATACTAAATAACCAAAGATATAGGTTATCAATCATTCTTATTTCTAGATGACATAATCTCAAAGAAACTAAGACACATTTTCCTATAGCATCATTACTAAGATCAAGAGAACATAAACTCACACGCAATAACAATCCATAATTACTTTTAGATAATAGATATAACCTTATTTCTGGGAGTGATAAAATAACAAGACAAGAGCAAACTAAAAGATAGCCAACTTTGGTCTTATCAGTAGTTTTAAAAAGTACATCATCAATACTAAATGAGAAATACACATGTCTGTTTAATGGAATTTTTCTGCTTTGGTCTTCCTTTATTAACATAAAAGCACAGTAAAAATTGTTTGCATGGTTACAAAGAGAAAAAAAGAGAGGTAAGGTTGATTTTATGTCCTTCTAAGCAACAGAACTACTTAAGAGATACAAAAGAAGTGTCTCAGAAGTCATGGATGGAAATAAGAAAGTATATATTTAGCTGTGAAAGGGATAAACAGACAAACCTAACAGGCATTTGACCAATTAGAATTGAATTTAACTTGATAGAATGTTCAGACAGAGGAAACTGACCCAGTAGAATTAAAACTGATTGGCTAGGATATTCAGAGGGATAGAGTTCTTCCATAGAAGTTACCATACTTGAACTGAGCCCCACGAAATCCTCAAACATTCCTGTATCTCATTTTGACACTGTCTCACAGGCTCCTGTGGAAATTAGTGAGGTCTTCCAGGGTGTTTTCAGTGTTTTAGAAATTAGTTAACTAGGATTCTGCCACATAACTTCTCAAAGGTTGTAATGCAAGTTATCAGAGTCTTCCCGAGTGTTCTCACAGGCTCCCGTGGAAGTCAGTGAGGTCTCCCAAGGTGTTTTCAGTGTTTTAGAAATTAGTTAACTAGGATTCTGCATCATTAACAACTTTTCACAGATTGTAATGGAAGTTATCAGAGTCTTCCAGTGTTTTCATTCTAGGGATTACTTAACAAGGATTCTACAACATCAATACGAACTCACAGAAACAAGACTTAGCATATCTAGCCTTTATAAATAGTTCATAGAGGAGTCACGTTAAGAATACAGTCCTCAGTCTGGAGAGAGGAGTACAGTGTGGTGACAGATCCTATTAGAGAAGGAAGGGTGCTAATTATGTCTTCAATAATGACACTTCCATCCTGATTGAGTCCTCTGATAACAATTACCACACACACACACACACACACACACACACACACACACACAATGGACTCATTATTACTTTACTATCAACTGATTGTGTTACATGGCTTCCTGTTTATTTCATGGCTATCATCTGTGTGTGTGTGTGTGTGTGTGTGTGTGTGTGTGTGTGTGTGTGTGTGTGTGTGTGTGTGTGTGTGTGTGTGTGTGTGTGTGTGTGTGTGTGTGTGTGTGTGTGTGTGTGTGTGTGTGTGTGTGTGTGTGTGTGTGTGTGTGTGTGTGTGTGTGTGTGTGTGTGTGTGTGTGTGTGTGTGTGTGTGTGTGTGTGTGTGTGTGTGTGTGTGTGTGTGTGTTCGCTAATCTAATCAAAGGAAATGTTTGGTTTTGTTTCTTATTAGCAGCTCAACTCAACTAAAACCACCACCACCACAACACAACCATCACTGCTTCCCTAACAAGTGTACACCAGTTTGAACCATATCATTCTGTGCTTATTTGCTCACAGCACTCCTGACTCATGACATTATACCTAAAAAAAGAAACTACAGGAAACGTGATAAAAATTTGCCTCTTCAGATATAACATCCTGAAAACATTTGCTCTTTTTCTCAATACTCAAGCCCGGATATCTTTTCCTCCGTTCTCAGTAAGCCAGGTGCCACTCACCAAACCAAATAGATAAGGGAGGATAAATATTGTCTTTTATTAACTTTCCTTGGCCACTGTTCTATACATAAAAAAGTAATATAAAACAAAAAAATAATAATAATCTACAAATTTCTATCTTTCTCTACCCGGAACTCATTTTCCAGACATTTATCCCAATCTTTTGGCTAACTCTCTCAGAACTGCTCAGCGACTGGGATCTAAGTGGATCTTTTTGTTTGACTTTTTGTTGCCCTTGGCCAAGTTTTTCCTTAAAAGAATAGATAAATAAAAATAAACAAATAAAACACCAGTCAGGATCAGTTAAACCATTCTTTCAGCAAAACTCCCAATATACAAGATAAACAGCCAGCCAGTCACCCTCAAACTCCCAATATACAGGAAAAACACAGCCAGTCACTTCAAACTCCCAATATCCAGGATAAACACAGCCAGTCACTCTCAAACTCCCTATATACAGGATAAACAGTCAGTTCAAACTTTCTATTTACAGGATAAACACAGCCAGTCACTTCAAAGTCCCTATATACCTGATAAATATAGCCATTCATTCTCTCAAACTCTCTATATACAGAATAAACACAGTCATTTCACTCAATCCTCTGTCAGTCTAAGAAAAATTCAAAACACTTACAGTTCCAAGCTCTCAAATTCTCTACATACAGAATAAAACATAGTTATTTCACTCAATCCTCTGTCAGTGTAAACAAACTTCAAGACACTCACAGTTCCTCTCTTTGGCGCTGCGACAAACCCATTTTCATGTTCGCAGGTTTCACTGTGGGCACCAAACAACTCTTGGATAACGCTTCTTACACCTCCATACCTGCAGGAAAGGTAAGAATGTGTCATTGTAAAACTGGAGTCAATAATAAAAGCTTGAGTTACTACATGACTTCTGTGCTGATAAGTAAATAAGGGAAAGGTGGACAGAAAGGTCTTTGTACACCATTCATATTGTTTATCCTATGAAAGAGTTAAAGAAATGTAAAAAATATGACATTCATGTTAAAAAAAAAAGAATTCAACATTCATCTGTGCATACAAAAATGGAGGAGGTTCATTCTTACCACATTCATTTCACTCTACCATTCACTACAACCTTAATATTACAACTCAATCAAAGATGAGCCACACAAACATGTAAAGAAAACAATACAAAAATAATAATACCACAGTCATGAACAACAAAAATAGAACCAGGAAACAACAAACTAACATCCAACACCAAAAAGAAGGAAAGGAGAAAAATACAACAAACATCTAGTACCACAACACAATCACAGAGAGATAGAGAGAGAGAGAGAGAGAGAGAGAGAGAGAGAGAGAGAGAGAGAGAGAGAGAGAGAGAGAGAGAGAGAGAGAGAGAGAGAGAGAGAGATACGATAAAAACAACAAGGAGCATCCAGTAAAAAGAAACAAATGAAAACTCCCCCAAAAATGATGATGATGGTGATTAATGATAAGGATAATAATAATAACAATAATAATAAAGTAAGTAAACAAAAAGATAACCAATACAAAACACAACAAATTGAAAAAAAAAAAAAAAAAAAAAAAAAAAAATGTGAAGCATAACTAACAGCAGACACATGCAAGCCCATCCACTCCCCACAAGACACTCCTAAGTACAGCAAGGCAAGGTACTGGGAGGCTGACTGGCTGGCTGGTGGGTGGGAGGGAAAGGAGAGGAAGGGGTGGCAAGGCGAGGTACTGGAAGACTGGCTAGCTGGTGGGAGGGATGCTTGGTGGTTGGGTGGGTGGGGTAAGAGGAGAGCGTTGGCAAGGGATGGGAAGGAAAGGGGTGAGAAGGCAAGGTACTGGAAGACTGGCTGGCTGGTGGGTGAGTGGGTGGGAGGGTGGCTAGGCAGGTGGGTCGGTGGGCAAAGAGGAAGGGGGTGGCAATGGGAGGAAAGGGAATGATGATGTCACCACATTAGCATATTTGTGTTGCACCAGATGACTTGCACAAACCCTTCATGGCTGGGTAGGTAATGCACAGTGTGGCTGGCCGAGGCTGTTAGGCTGTTCCTTTCATTGCTAATACCTCACCAAGATGATGCACACACACCCACACCCACACCCACCCACACACACACACTCCAGCATATGTAAATATTGCCATTGTCATTCTTTTGTTCATTGTACCTATCTTCTCTCAAAAGGCTTGGGTGCGTACGTACGTACGTACATACATACATACATACGCACACAATAAACATACCAGGATATTATGCAAGAAAAGAAGAAAAGAAGGATTCAAGGTAAAATGTAATAAAAATCTGCTAACATCTCCACCCCATCCCATACCATCACACACACACACACACACACACACACACACACACACACACACACACACAATGCAAAATATTAAGTAAGGAGAGCTTTAAAGGAAAGATATAAAAACATCCAGACATTATCTTATATTGACACACACACACACACACACACACACACACAAAGTAAGTTTTCAAGGAATGTTATGAGAATACCCAGACTCTGCCAGCTGCACATTACCCACAATGACACACACACAGACACACATGGTAAGAAATTATGCAAGAAATGTTTTAAAGAAAGATGCAGGAAACTTTTAGCTTTCTAAGAGAGGACAATAAAAGGGAATTATGCCTTCACACCATCCCACGTACATACATACACACACACCAAGGGATCAATGACTGAGCAATGGAGAAAAAAATGTGGGTGTAAAAATAAATAAATAAATAAATATAACATAACACTTTTGAAGAATATGATGAAACAGTATTGATAAGTATGAAACAAGATGGAAAGGTACGTACCATGATTTTGTAAAGGTAAGTAGATTAATACATACAGTCTCTCTCTCTCTCTCTCTCTCTCTCTCTCTCAAACACACAACAAGCCAGAGCCTACAGTACGTGCTCACCACACTACCTTCTCTGTGATGGGCCAAGCATGAAGCAGTCGGATGAAAAGCATTCCTCTCTCATTCCAACACTGGTCGTCCCACACACAAGAACAATGAGGATGTCTTATAAGTCATTGACACCCAAGCCTCACTGACTCCATCCTCTCACTGCCTCATGTCTCATTCACTCACCCAGTTACCAAAGAGGAGACTAATCTGGTGTAAGTGTGGGTCATAAAAATGGAAAACTGTGTGCCTGTGTCAGAGTTCTTTTGAGGCAACACTTTTCTTATTGATAGTTCATGTTTTCCTTGTTTTTATCATGCATTTCTTACACCAGATTAAAGATTTTCCAAGTCTTCCTCAACTAAACATTTAAACTCTGTAAGCTGAGACTAAATGGTCGTGAGGAACTGCATGACCTCGCAATATTATCATCTAACACCACTATAGCATCAGATTACAAAAGGGTGAACAGTCCTATATGGCACAAGAGACTCAACTGTATGACTAGCAATATAATGCAACATGTGGTTTGGGTAAGCTATGATATCAGAAGGCTGTACAGTATCAACATTCCTATATACTATAAGAGTCAACTATATCATCTAACAATTTAATTCTTGAATCTGTAAGCTGTGAGATCAGACTTCTCTTTTATGTAAGAGGGTAAATCTGGCAAACAACAACAATGACTAAAGAAAAAGGCCCACTTAGGTGCCAGTTCCCAAGCAGATCCAAGAGAGTTAGCCAAAAGAATGAGATAAATGTCTTGAAACCTTCCTCTTAAATGAGTTGAGGTCATAGTAAGATGGAAACACAGAAGCAGGTAGAACTATGAGAGGCACAAATACGTATATGAGCTAGCAATAGTGAACACCTTGATTCTCTACGCTCAGATCACATGGTAGTAAGGGGTAAAGTCTCCTATATATGTACTATAACAGATCAACCATATAACCTCACAAGTTAATGCAAGAACTACCTAAGACAAGAGGTAGTTTCCTGGCCTGAATGTCCTCATTATACAATGTTGGATAATCATGTCAGCAAGCCTTACTTACTCATTTATTCACCTTTCAGCCTGTTCCTCTCTTACATACACAAGATAAGCTATACACTGACAGATGCCTCAAGAACCACCTAACACACAAGAGATATAGTTTCCTGGGCTGTATTTCCTCATTATACAAATCTAAATCATCATTTCTAGCAAGCCTTAACTATTCATTTGTACTCCTTTTAGCCTGTTCCTCTCTCACATGTATAAAAACAACAAGATACTTTTATTATACCAAAAGACACATGCTTCAAAATTCACTATATCTCCTGCACTCCTTACTTCACACAGGTGTTCAGATATTACTGCACTGAAAGGTCACACACATGAAAAGGTAAGGTAAGCACTCAATTTACTCCCACACCTGAAAGTTAAATAATAGCTCAGGTGTGACACAGACCCAGTTAGCTTACACACATTCCAGCAGCTTGGGTATGTGAATCCTGTTATGTATTGAGCTTCTTCCACTATGCAGCATCCATATCAAGGCATCAGAGAGAGAGAGAGAGAGAGAGAGAGAGAGAGAGAGAGAGAGAGAGAGAGAGAGAGAGAGAGAGAGAGAGAGAGAGAGAGAGAGAGAGAGAGAGAGAGAGAGAGAGAAATGCTAGCCCTAGGTCTTGTGTTATATAAGGTGTTCTATGTCATGTCCCCATTAGTTAGCATAAACACTGTTGCCTTGCTGTCAAACACCATCACCTCACGTTTGGCAAGATTATGTACATTTACGTACACCACTGCATGACATGTGTGTGACCAGCAAAGTTAGATGAGTATTAACCTTATTTTTGTCTTTTGAGAAATATTTATGGCACACACACACACACACACACACACACACACACACACACACACACACACACACACACACATCCAAGCCATAAAACTATACATACACTTAAATCACTAATAAATAAATAAATAAATCCATCAAAACATTACTAGTTACATAAGAAGACATGGCAAGACAGGTTGCGACATGCATACACTCCTCTATAGAAAACTGTAGACATGTAGGGATAAGGAACGGAGACACACACACACACACGTAAGTACAATCTCACACACTGACTGACACACACACACACACACAATGGCTGACACACACACAAGGAGAGATGGGTAACAAACAAGAGGGATGAGGAAACATTCAGAGAGACACAAGATAACTTACACCAGCTAACTCCAGGCAGGACAGGCAGCCTTGTGGGGAAAAATATATCCGTAACTTGCAACTCTCACACAGACTCTTAGCTAAGTATTTCTGCTCATCACTTGGCAAGCTATCAAATCTATGTCTACTAAGGTGTCAGACAATGCATGGTGTCTACTGTCTATAGAAGGGTGTGATTGGGGCATACAAACTCAAGGTACATTGTTAATAGTTGGGGAATGTGTGTGTCTGTTTTGTTTGTTTTCCTTCATTTAAGTAAGTTGTGTTTATTTTTCTTCAACTGAGGATGAAGCATACAAAATTAAGATACATTGTTAATAGTTCATTGTTAATAGTTGGGAAATGTCTCTTATTTGTTTTTTTTTTCTTATTTTGCTCTCTAGTAGATAAACACATTTATTTTTTTTCTTAACCTGAAAGGGGCATATAAAACTGATACACATTCTTAATATTTTGGAAATGTCTCTTGTCTTGTACATAATTGGTATTTTGGGTATGTACCACTTTTACTTGTTGTGTTTATTGTTTTTCCTTATTTCAATGTCCTCTAATATCTGTATTTGTTATTGTCCTTAACCTAAAGCTTTCTGGTATAATAAGTCTGATAATTATAAGGATTTGCTATATTGTCAGAGGACTTATGAATCAAGGAAAACAAAAAGCACAGAGGAGGTGAGAGCAGAAGGGCACATGACTTGTGACTATACATATATACTCAAATATTTCCCCTACACTCTAAAACACAACCTATGTAGTACTGGTCTGACTATACATACATACATACATAAATCTTTCCCCTGCCCTCTAAAACACATCCTATAAAGTACAGTTCTGTCCCACTACTGAATAATATGAGCTTCAGGATTGTTTTGTTAGCATACCATCATTAATTACATATCACTGCAACTTTCCCTCCTACACTCTACACACTAATATTAAGAAAACTTCAACCCAGTATAAGAAACACTTGAAAAAGAGAAAAATGACAGGTGAACTATTTTGAAAACAGGAAAATGTAAAGCGTCCATAAAAAAAAAAAAAAAAAAAAAGTAATAGCAATAGAAATAATGATTGCCTTGCATTTTCATCAAACATTATAGCAGGTTAGTTTTCTTAACAGCATAATTCTTTCTTAAAGCTAAAAAAAATCAAGACCACAATTCTTTTCTTAGTACACAGCTGTATGTAAATAAACAACCTTAACCTTTTCAGTACTATGACGTGTTTCCATATTCATTCTGCTTATTATTCGCTGATTCTATATAGCTTCAGAAACTCATGTAGGGGATTGAAATAGTGAAGGCTTCGGCTATCAATCTTCTGACCTTCATAGACTCTTCTTAATGTTAATAAAATGGTTTAATTGTACATAAATCTCAGGTAAAAACGTGACCCAGTATTGAAGAAGTTAAACTCCCAGCCTAACTCTTACCACGTTTTACACACACATGCACACACACACACACACACTAAACTCATCTCCTCTTTTAGATATTTTTAGCTGTGTTCTTACTTACAAATTAACCAGAGCTTATCTTAAAACCCTCAGCAGTGAAGCCTCAGTCCACGTTTCATCATAGCACAGGGATATTGCATTTACTAAGACAGTGAGAGATGCAAAACATTCAAAAGGAGAAAATGTTGTATGAGGAAAGTGTACAGGGAAGAAAACTTGTCATGTGGGGAAATGTTTTAGAGAGGAGAGAAAAAAATGTTGAGAAAATTAAAATTGTCCTGAGAGAAAAACTTGTCAAATGGGGGAATGATTACAGTGGAGAAAAACAAAGAGAGAAAATTATGTCAAAGGAGGAAAACATGTAAAATAAGAAAATGTTGAGCAGAGAGGAAAAAACATTGAACAAAAAATGTCTGGGAAGGAAAACTTAGTAAATGGCAAAATGTTTAAGAGAGTAGAGAAGGAAATGAGAGAAATGTGCCCAGAGAAAAACTTGCAAAATAAGAAAACATTTAGAAGGAAGAGGAAAAAAATTGAGAACACTTATGTCCGAGAAGAAAAACTAAAACCACAAAACACATAAACACCCTCAGGAAATGAGTCCACCCTTAAAAGGACCTCCAGACACAGCAAACCACCACCACAGAGACCAGAGGGAAGAAAACTAAGCCCCAAAACACACAAAGACCCCCAGGAAATTAGTCTAGCCTTAAAAAGACCTCTAGAAAAACCAAACCACCACCACCACAGAGACCAGAGGGAAGGAAAACTAAGCCCCAAAACACACAAAGACCTCCAGGAAAGGAGTCTACCCTTAAAAAGACCTCCAGACACATCAAACCACCACAGAGACCAGAGGGAAGGAAAGATAACACCACGAAACACACATAAACATAACATAAGAAAAGAGGAAAGCTGCGGCCTATACCTATACGAGGCAGTCCCTGTGTGTTTAACCTACCTAATTCCATCTATTATCCCCATCCATGAACTTATCTAACCTTCTTTTAAAGCTCCCTACCATAAAGACCCTCAAGAGAAGTCTATCCTTAAAAAGACCTCCAGACACAGAACACCACCACCACACTGACCAGGACCACCATAATCACCAAAAAGACCTGTGTCCTCATCTCAGTGCAACAGACTCCCACCTGTACAGCAATCACCTTATCACCAACACACTGGCTCACTCTCATAACATAGGTGACTCATGCTGGGACACTGACTATCTTATCTTCTAATCCTATTTCCATTCCCTGTTGGTGCTTGTGAGGATTTTGTTCTTGTTTATTAGTATCAGTGATGTTTTGATTTATTTTGATCTATCTTTTTTTTTTTAATCTATTTTTTGATTATTTTGTTTGTGTTCAGTTGTATTTGAAGTTTTTATTTGTTTATTAGTATCAGTGGTTATTATTTATTTCTAGCTATCTATTTTTTATCTATTTCTTTATGATTTTATTAATGTTCAGTAGTATTTCATGTTTTATTTAGTTATTTCTATTTTATTTTCATATTTTTGTTCATGTATCAGTGGTTTTATTTATATCTATTTCTTTATGATTTTGTTAATGTTCAGTAGTATTTCATGTTTTATTTAGTTATTTCTATTTTATTTTCATATTTTTTTTCATGTTCAGTAATATCTGTGGTCTTATTTATTCCTATTTATTTATATTCTATCATCTATAATTTATTTTGTCTATGTTCAGTAATATTTGTAGTCTTATTTATTCTCATTTTATCTATCTTTTTCTTTTCATAATTCAGTAATATCAGAGAGAGAGAGAGAGACTTCCAAATTTTCCCAATATTTCCCTAGTAAATCAACAACCCAGAATACAAAGAAAAGTCAGGAATGTACATAGTCTACTACTAGGAAAAACATTTAAATTGAAAAAAAAAAAAAAAAAAAAAAAAATCAAGAAACATATATTACAAAGAAAAAACAGAAAACGACAAAATAACAAACCTATCCCTCCATTTCACTAAAGATAAATAAAAAAAAAAAAGTTAGAATTGATAAAAGAGAACAAAGAATAAAAAAAAAAGAATTGCATTGCTTGAAAGAAAAAGGAGAAAAAGAACATAAAAACCTGTCCTTCCATTTCACTACTCAAGAATCAACAACCGACAACAATCACTAGAAATTCAGAAGATAATGACTTAAACGACCAATTAAGATAGCCCTGCCAAAACAAAGCACTCAGGGGGTAATGAAATAAAGTCCAACCTGCCATGCTACAGTGAAATAAAGGCCAAACTGTCGAGGTAGAGTGAAATAAAGTCAACCTGCCAAAGCTACAAAAAAATAAAGTTTAAAGTCCATGATGATGATGATGATGATGATGATGATGATGATGATGATAATAATAATAACAATAATAATAATAATACAGAGGAGGAGGAGGAGGAGGAGGAGGAGGAGGAGGAGGAGGAGGAGGAGGAGGAGGAGGAGGAGAAGAAGAAAAGGAAAAAACAAGAACAACAAGAAGAAGAACAAGAAGAACAAAAATAAAAGTAATTTCTAGTAATATTCAAAACAATGCATTTAATCTTTTCATTACTAACTGGCCACTTTTTTAAAAATTGTATAGCTACCACTTATGTTTTTTTTTGTTTCTTTTTTTCTCCTTTCAGTCATCCCTAATCATAATATAGAGCATACACAGGAAAGCCTTATTTTTTTTTCCTTTCCTCTTTCCTCCTCTTTTCTCTCCTGCACATCCTTGTCAATATCTTGTACTATAATGCTGCTTGTGGCATAAATTGTTGTATATTATAATAAAACCATTATTCATTTTTTTTATGGCGAGGGACAAAAAAATAAAATAAATAAATAAAAATAAATAAATAAATAAAATTAGCTCAGTTAGATGTCAGTCCCCAAGCAGGTTTGAAAGTTAGCCAAAATAGTGGTATATCTTGAAATCTCCCTTTTAAATGAGTTCAGGTCATAGGAAGATGGAAACACAGATACAGGCAGGTATAAACTCAGTCAAAATATGCTCATTTATAATCTTTTTTTAATTGAAGAGTCAAGATTTGATAGTAAGCCTAAAAGATCACACTAATCAATGACAATAAAAGATAATAATGATAAAAAACACCTCAAACAAAGAACTGAATGTATCACCAGAACAAAAACTGAAATGAGCACACAAATATTTTAACGAATCCAGAATGTGGGGCAAAATAAAGGAAGAAAAATATTACATAACAATAGCAAAAACAAAAAGTGTAATTGTATTGTACAAAATCAAAACAAACACTTAAAACCTCTTACGGAATCAAAAAACACATCTGAGTTGCTTATGTTGCCTGGAATCTTAATAATGGAGTATTTATCCACCTACAGACACTATTCATATTTTCCTCTAATGGCAATAGTGTTTGAAAAGTCCACAGTAAATTTATCAGGGGAGGGATGAAGGTTAAGGAATAATTAATAGGGTTTTCTCTGTATAATGTTGTGTTTATTCACGTATCGACACACTATATTTTTTTCCCTCTAGTGGTAATACTGTTTAAATGAAGGCTAGGGAACAATTAATAGGGTTTTCTCTGGCTCAATCTGCTTAATTTGCATAATGAAGTGTATATGTACCTATCTCTCTAATGGGAATAGTTTAAAGACTAGGGAACAATTAATAAGGCTATCTCTGCAGAATAACCATCAAGTATCTACCTACACATATACTATTAGCATCTTTATTCTCTTGTCACAGCAAACAGAGCAAACATGAATCAATCGATTGGATGTGAGGTTTATATTAACAATCAAGGGGTTATCTCTGGCTACACACTGCAAGCCACACCCACCATTGTTTAGAGCAGTACCTCACTATCACACCATGATACACTGGGCTTCCTAAAGGGGGTAACTCAAATCTGGAGGTAATATGGTCACTAACTTCCTCACTGCCATAAGCAACAATGCAGTGCTAGGAAGTGTATGGAATACTCAAAAGGAAGAATGAGGAAAGAAAGGTTTCGTTACTTCTAATCTGTACAGTGTTTGGTGGTGGTTGTAGATGAATGTCTCAGAAAGGTTAGTGACAGAAAAAGACATAACACATAGCACTGAAAGCAGGTGAAAGACTTTAGCTGTCTAATCCTACTTAGGAATATATGAATGTCAACTAAAGTGATGATGATGATGATGATGATGATGATGATGATGTGCAGATCAAAGAATAAAAAGGAAAGTCTAGAAATTGTTAATGTTTTTTTTATTTCATGTGGTCTTGATATCAAATCTTATCTATTTGAGGATTAAACATTTGTTTTAACTTTGAATTTACAGCACAACATCAATATAAATAACTAAATAATACATCAGTAATTTATTTATTTATTTATCTTTTTTATTTTTATTTTATTTTATTTTTTTTTTTTTTTGTGTGTGTGTGTTTATCTAGTTGTACTGTTCAAGGTTCGAGCAGGGCTCATAGTGTCTTGTCTCCATGTCTCCATTTATCCAATTATTCTTTAAAGTTATGCACATTATGTGCTGTAACAACTTCATCACTCAATGCATTCCACTGTTCTATGTGGAAAACTGTATTGTGTGTGTGTGTGTGTGTGTGTGTGTGTGTGTGTGTGTGTGTGTGTGTGTGTGTGTGTGTGTGTGTGTGTGTGTGTGTGTGTGTGTGTGTGTGTGTGTGTGTGTGTGTGTGTGTACTGACATCCCAAAATACCAAATAAAATCTACCAGTGCTATCATTCATAAAAATAAATAAATATATAAATAAATAATCTAAATTAAATTAAATTAAATTAATAAATATAAATATCAACTAAACTTTCAAATAATAAACAAAACAGAACCACAAGACATCCCTTCAGCCTCACCAACACAACACACCAGCATCAAAGGAAAGAGAAGAGAAAACAAAGACAACAGAAACACTAGCAAAAGATACACCAAAGTAAATAACACACACACACACACACACACACACACACACACACACACACACACACACACACACACACACACACTTTCAGTCACCAAGAAGCTCTGAGCATCCACAAGACACACTCCTCCTCAGCCTCACCTACACAACACAAAATCACAGAGAAAAAGAAAAGTAAAAGAAAACACAGAAAGGAAGAAAATAAAAGGAAAAATCAGAAGAAAATTAGAAGAAAAACTGAAATGAAGAAAAATATAAAAAGAAAGGAGGAAAGACAAGAAAAAATTGAGAAAGAAAAATAGGAAAAATACAGAGAGGAAGAAAATAGAAGCGAAAGTATTGACAATAACATAAACAAGAGTAGATCACCATACACACACACACACACACACACACACACACACACACACACACACACACACAGGGAGCCTCTGAACACCCAATATGACATCCACCCTCCTCCTTCACCAATACCATCACCTCAAGAAAAAAAAACAGAAAAAGACAAAAAATAAAAGAAAAAACGAAAGTGTTAGCTAAAGAATATCACCACAAACACATTTTCACTCACACAGAGCTTATAGACACTCGACATGGCACTTTTTCACCATCACCAACACACCACACCACAAAACCACCGGAAAAGAAGAAAAGAAAAAGAAAGAAGGAAGTATTAGCTTAAGACAACAAAAAATATCACCACATATACATTTTCACTCACACAGAGCTTCTAAACACTCGACATGACACTTTTTCAACCTCACCAACACACCTCAAAATCATGAAAAAAAAAATAAATAAAAAAAAAAAAAGGCTTAAAACACCTCACCACAAAATCACAAAAAAGAAAAAAAGAAAAAAGTATTAGCTAAGACAACAAAAGAATGACCACACATTTATTTTCATTCACAACAAGATCTAATAAATACCCAAGAAGACCTTAACTACCACCACCACCATCACCACCAGAAGAAAAACAAAAGTAACTCAAGATACACCACAACTTAGCACCATCTACCATTTCCACCCACAGAGAAGCTTAGAACACACAAGGGAACTGAAGTAAAAGCAAGGGAAGAACCTCAACACTAAACAAGACCAGGAAGAGAAGGTAAGGAAGGTCAAGACACAAGGTGGGATGAGTAATACTGCTAATACATAACTTTCTTCTATTATGAGTGACAGGTGAGGGAAATGGACGTATACTATTTGAGAACCTTGGGGACTTGTGCCTCTCTTACAATGTGGAGACATGTCAGGGCTTTAGTTCATGTTTATTGAGGGATTCTTGGGCTGTGATGGAAGGTTTGCTCTGAATATGCTAATTCTCTCATCCTGTCTTCTATACACTAACAATAATACTTTACTTGGCTCCTCATCTATGTGAAATTGGTCTTTTTAACACCACCACTAACTAAATAATAGAAAACATTATGCCGTGACCTCAAAAACCCATGCCATGAGTAAAATTTAAACAAAATTGAAATGAGAAATGCTGCTATTCTAACTGACAGATGAGTAAATTAAATAGTAAATCAGTAAATTACATGAGTAAATCAAATGAACACCACCATGGAAGATTTGCCCTGAATACAGTGACTCCCTGATCCAGTCTCTACATGCTAATAATAATACTTTAATTGGCTATCGATCTAAGTGAAATCTCTCTTTCTCACACCACTACCAACTAATAGAAAAAGAATTACCTATGTTGCAACCTTAAACACACCTGACATGCCCTGCCCTGCCCTGCCAACTGTTGCTATATTTTGCTGCACCATTCCCTGCTTGAATTTATTGTACATTTTCTGATGTATGGTGTGGTATTAAAGAAACAATGAGTATGTGGACACTTTCAGTAGTTTCCTTCAGCCAATAAGAGATGAGGAAAAGCTGATGTTTCTAAAAGTTCTCAAGAGTGTAATACAGATGAATATGTATGAGAATCTAGACCTTTCAAATATTTCCCTTGACAAATGAATGAAAGAAAATAAAGAAAGGTATGATGAATAAATACTGTGAATAAACTTCTTCCTTCTATCAGGTGAGTAATCCAGGTGATGACAAATTAATTAATAAACACTAAAACTAGATCTTTCAAATATTTCCCTTGACAGGTGAGTGAAAGATAATGAAAGGTACAATGAGTAAATACTACAAATACACCTTTCTCCTTTATCAGGTGAGTAATTCAGGTGATAAATGAATTAATAAAACACCAAAACTAGATCCTTCAAATGTTTCTCTTGACTGATGAGTAAATGAAGATAAGATGAGTAAATATAGCAAACACTCTATTACTCACTTCACTTACTAGTGGCAAGTGAGTAATCGGTGATAATAAATTAATTAACACACAAGTAGACCTTTTAAATACTTTCCTTGACAGATGTCTGAAAGAAGGTGAGTAAATATGGCAAACACTGCATTACTCTCTTCAATTACTTTGTGACAGGTGAGTAACTCAAATGGTGAATAAATTAATAACACCAGAACAAGACATTTCAAATTATTCCTTGCCAGGTGAATAAAACAATGAAAGACAAGGTGGAATGAGTAAAATATGGAAATACATCATAACTTTCTCCAATTATCCATGACAGGCAAGTAAAGTGGATGAGGCAACAGCATGAATAAACACCCAAATATGTATCATTTACACACCAGGTGAGTATAAACAAGGTGAGACAAAGTGACATGAGTAATGGTGCATATACAACTGACAGGTGAGTAAATCAGGCCAAACAACAGCATGAATAACACCAAAACATCATATTTTTCAACACACCTCCCTTGACAGATGAGTAAAATAAATAATAACAATAAAGACAAATATATATACACACACCTTTCCTGTATTTCAAGTGGCAGGTGAGTAAATCAGATGAAGCAGCATGAATAACAACAACCAACCTTTTCATACATTTTCCTTGACAGGTGAGTAAAGGTGAAACAAAAGTGACAAGAAATGTTGACAGATGAGTGAATTAAATGAGTAAATTTAAAATACCTGCCTTGACAGATGAGTAAAGAAAGAGGAAACAAAAGTAAAATGAGTAACTACTGTCTCAATTGACATGAGTAAATCACATGAACACCAAACATCAACATTTTCAAACACCTGCCAGGACAAATGAATAAAGAAAGAACAAACAAAACCAACAGGAGTAAGATTTCAACTGACAGATGAGTAAATAAGATGAGTAAATCACAAAAACACCACCACCAACACAACTATTCATTCCCTCTATACACCTGAACAGATGAGTAAAGAAGAAACAGAAGCAACATGAGTACTAATATTTCAACTGACAGATGAGTAAATCATACGAACTCCACCAAACCCCACAACTTTCAAAGCCTTCCCTTGACAGATGAGTAAAGAGAACAAGGAGGCGTTGAAAGAATGAATAAGTGTCAATAAAGTAACCACACCTTCCTTACTCACTGAACTGACAGCACACCAGGTGAATATCAGGTGAGTAAAGGCCGTACAGAGCAAGCCACCCCCTCCCCACACCACGGGAGGCGGAGGGAGGGAGAAAACAACAACAAACAACCCAAGAAACGCAAAGAAAATTGATTGATTGAGTACAAGACGGTGACAATTTTCGGTTCGTCGCATCCATTCAGCCGTTGGGGAAATAAAGTGTCATTTTACTCATTTACGATGCTGTTCGGGAAAGGCGAAGGAAGGAAGAGTCAAGAAGTGAGTCACCACTGAGTACCGGGATGGATGCGGGCAACCGAAACAAACCAATATTTTCAGTGAGACAGCCCCTCCTTCATATTACGTCACTGCTACCCGTTAACCCTTCACCCTCACACCCTGCACCCTTAGCCACGCGTAGATATAACCAACAGGGCCCTGAAACACCCCCCGCCACAGCCGTAGACCTAAAAACAACCCCGCAAAATGACAAAAACAAAAGCAGCTGACACCAGAAGCCATGTTCGCCCTCCTCCCGTGACTCACCCTAATATTTCCTTCACATTTACCCTTAATTCACCCCATAAAACCCTCGCCCACCCACTCAAAATAGACCTAAGGGACCTTGCTACACTCATGCGCTTACGGATAAACTCAGGGACACTTACTGGTCGGGAGTGCAAGGGGAGAGACAAATCCCTGGTGAAATAAGGAGCAGGTGGAGTGTTATTGTGCCCCGCTCGCTGGGACTCTCGCGACTCACGAGACTCGGCGAGATCGATCGGGGAGACTGCCTGACTGGGGCTATGGTTCTTCCTCACGACCCAGACGCTATTTTTATGCCTAATGTTCGTGTTTTAGCTATTTGTGTGATTTATAGAGTTTGTTTTACGATTTTTGTTGGGTTTTCATTGAGTTCCGCCTTCTCTATTTCGCTTTTATTCACTATCTCCGTCTTATTTTACCGTTTTGTTCTCTCTATGTGTACTTTGATCTCTTTAATCTTGTTTCAACTTCTTGTGTGTTCCGTAAGACTCGTTCTTCGGTTTTCTGTTGAATATTCGCTTAGTTATGTGTCTCCTGCTTCTTTTTGTGCTACATTCTAATTTATGTCTCATATTCATTAAGTTCCCCTTCTCCCGGCCCTTCTTTTGGTTCTTTCTCACGGACACGATTTTTATGTCTCATATTTCTCTTTCAGATTGTGTTTTCTGTTTTGTAGAACTTGTTTGTTCGGTGTATGTTGGATATTCGTCAAGCTTTCAGTTCCCCTTGTTTATTCCTTTATTCACCATCCCTGCTTTTCTTTTGTTGTTTTTCGTCCTATATAATATAATCAGTGATTTCTGTATCTGATTCTCCTCTTTCAGCTTCTTTGACTCATTCGCATTTAGGTTTTTGTTGGGTTTACATTAAATTCCATCTTTTGGTTCTTTACCACCAGTCTCTATTATATTATATCATATTCCGAATTCCGTATGCTACATCTCTCTCTCTCTCTCTCTCTCTCTCTCTCTCTCCTGCAGTTTGCATTTATATCTTTTGTGGGGTTCAGTCATCTAATTCACTATTTCATTAGATCACCAGCAGGTTCCTTTCTGTGGCTCTCCTTCCCCCTTCCCCTTGACCGCCACTGGAATTTCCTGTTTTTCATATTCATCAGTTGTCTCAAGACTCAATGGTACTTTACAGAATATAGAGCGTTAGCTACTAATGCTGAATGGTTCACTGCGACACAACATATTTTGAGTTACCTTCAAAATCTTAAATATGGTGATAATATCTTGTCTATATTGATACTTCATGATACTAAAGATTTGTAAACACTGAACAATGAACATACATTAGTTATTATAGATAGTTGTGCTTCCAAAAGGCATGCAAGCTTTCAGCCTGATCAGAATATAGGTATCATATATTCCATATTATGAATTTTATGACAACATTTTCTTTTTGTATTCGTATTTAATTTTCCTGAAGACTTAATGTGACACTAGAAATACACTAGATATCACAAGGAAGAGATTTTGCACTTCCGACAGACGGTATATACGCACGGTCCAGGGTATATATATATATACGTCCGTGATATAAACACGGATACACGGATTCTTGAGACTCTTGTGAAGTGTCAAAAGAGGTTCAACAAATATAAAGCCATCTATCTCATAGTACACACTGCATGATAGTTTACTTTGTCCCGCTTCACTATCTCTGATTCATGCAGGTGTAAGTAAAGTGTTCTGGAATCTGCTGGTTGTTTTCACCTAGTCTCATGCAGGCCATTTCTGAAATGCTTCAACGCAGCACACCCACGTTTCAAAGGCTGTATAGTAACATATGTTTTCAATTAAGGGTGTTTTTTATGGTTCTAGTGACAGATTAACAAGATTTCTGCATAGCTGTATACCGTAACAGGAGAAACTTCACTCGGCGGCCTTGGAGAAATAGTCGTAGTGAGAGAGCAAGGCGTTTCTCTATAATCAATAAAGAGGGGACAGTAAGAAAACAGTTGTAGTTTGTCATCGATCCCTTCGTGAATTATGAACTAATACATCAATATTACCATCGATGGTGTACTTGGACTAAATTTACTGTGAAATTACGTCATTATTAATTTCTCACACAAGGTCAAGAATATAGCCTAACTCGTATTTTTTTCTTTTATTGTTGGGATTTCCAATGTATTGCTATAATTCTACAAATAGTTTTTACATGTATTTAGAATCAACAACGGCGAAAAAAAATATATTCTTGAAAGCCTATAAATTGAGAGAACGTGGCATTTGAAAAAGCTCCTGCGAGAAAAAAATGTCTTTCTTGGTATGGAAACACGCTGAAACACTTCTACGCCGTACCTTCATTCACTGATTCCAAAAGTCTCTGCATGTAGTACCACAGGTTTCTGATGGTATTTTCCGGTCCTAAGAACAAATTATCAAGATTTCTGCATTACTAACAGGAGAAATGCCCTTGAAAAACCGGCGAATCATCCGACATCTGTGTGGCCTTGGAAAATAGTCATAGGTGAGAGAGCGAAGCATTTCAGAACACGAGTAGAAATTATATTCAAAGAAACAAACAAAAACTTACGCAGCTTCACTCAGAGGACTTTTGCATCGCTAAAATACTACGCCAGTCGACCTTTAGTAGCTGCGTGCCATTTATGCAAGTTATCAGCAGCGGCCACTGGATCGACTAGACATTTGCATCATAGCTTTCACTTTCATCGCCGTCTACTCTTGTCTGCCCCGCCCCCTTCACCTCCCGCCGCGCTCACTCCCCGACAGACTTTATTAATGTCGTACGTAGTTCTTAATCTAGACGTTGAGAGAGTAAAAGAAAAGAAAAAAGACACTTTGAATGCAGTCATTTTTTTTCTTCTTACTTTTCAGGTGTTGAGAATGAGTACAGAGAAAGCAGACACCAAGAACTCATCAATAATGCGCCCTCAGTTCTTGTTCCGTCGAGAGTGAGAAAAGAAACAGCAGACCGCCAGCCCTCATCAGTATTGCACTTTGTTCTTACCCGGACGTTGAGAGAGTGAAAGGAGTGAAGAAGCAGTAGACCAAACACTCATCAGTACCGTAATATTATGTGATCATGTGATATGGAAAAGGGTTTATAAATGTGATGCACCACTTAATTCCTTTTGTGATGAGATGATTCATTTGTAACATCTGTGGTAATTATGCACACACACAAAAATACAGTAATTATAAAATAAAAAGACAATGATTATTTAAATAGATTAATGTGATTAATGAATAAATAGATAAATAAATAAAAGATAAAGGCAAATAAACATACAAGTGATATATCAAAAATATAATTAACATTGAAATAAAAAAATGACTAAAAGAATAAACAAATAAATACGTATGTAAATAAATAAAATAAAGAAGGAAAAAAGAGGCACTTATTCTTCAACCTTGATACATTACTCGATTTTTGGTTTTAATTTTCTTATATATATATATATATATATATATATATATATATATATATATATATATAAATACATATTCATTTCATGGAAATTTATCGAGTAAAAGTAAATAAACAATGAAAAATAGAAAATCATCACTTTGCAAATTTGTAAATAGGCACTTCAAAGTACATCCCCCACTCCCCCAACACACACACATGGCTTCAGTAACACACCAACATCTGCAGTAGACCTTTATTTAAAAATGATAGAAAGACAATATACGTACAGACACAAATGCAAATAGTACGGCAAGTCTTTCTCCCCGGCAAGTCCCTGTCACCTCCAGAATCAACTTAAGACAGATGGGACCACTTGTAAACCAAAGATGGGATGCACACTACTCATCTTACACTCCATTCCTGCTACACTCAGACACCATTCAGTCACTTCCTACTGCTGTTTTATCAATGTGTTACAACCTTCAACACTAACATACCAATGATTACATTTTCTAGTTACTGCAGAAAATAAACAATGTGGAATCTGAGGCCTTTGTTTTCATTATCGCCATGTTAAAGACTTCCAAGCCACAAAAATGCCTGTCAAATTGTGGGTAGTAAGGCTTTTGGTTATGAACATTACCAAAGAGCTGTCAAAATAAACATCATGGAATTTGAGAAGTTAAAGATTTCCAGACCACACAAATAATGATCAGGAAATTGTGGGTAATACTATTTTGTAAGGCTTTTGGTCAAGAACATTACCAAACAACTGTGAAAATAAACATTGTGGACTCAGATCCTTGTTTTAATTTTTGCCAGGTTGACCAACAAAATAATGAATGTAAAATTGTATGCAATGGCAGTTGATATGGCTTTTGATTAGGAATATGACCAAACAACAGTAAAAATAAACATCATAGAATATGAGATATTTGTTTTCATCATTGCCAAGTTGAAGATTTCCAGATCACAAGAATAATGACTGTGATATTGTTGGTAATGCCAGAACATTACCAAACAATTGTGAAATTGGGCATCAGTCATAGTTAATGCACATTGACCACTCCAATTACACTGAAGCAAGTGACCAAAAGATGTTTAAAGTGCTATTAATGCTGTCAGTCCTCCACTCACCCTCAATAACAGTTATCCCAAAGGTATCCAAGTGATTGTTTGTAATATAGTCATTTTGCTTTGCTTGAGTATGGTCAAAGAAAAATCATGGTTCATATTGTAAGATTCTTAGACAAAATTCAAAAAGGCCAAGTTCTGAGGGGTGTTCTGTCCAATAATAATGAAGGATTGATATTAAAGTATCACTAAAATTATGACAACACTCTTGGAAACCTTAATATCTTCCACTTGATTCAATTAAATATAAAAGATACAACATGTGAGTGTCCAAGTATGCCAAAGATTAAATATAGGACATAATGTTTGAGTGTGGCAGGGATAGAATGAGCAAAATGATGAGGTGCATTCTGACCAAGACCTCCTCAAATGTGATCTTCCATGAGGTAAAGATAAGGTAGAATTGTAAGAAGCATAATAACAGAAAGTCAGAATTGCATAATTTTAAATAGTAGGTGAAATTGTTGATGATAGAATTATAACTAGAATTACTTCTTGAATTTTCTTACACTTATAGGAGCAAAATACCACTTAAAATACAAATATCTTTGGCACCAAAACACAGCAGCCACACATCAACAGGGAGAGAGGGGAAGGTTGAGTGAATGAAAAAGTAAGAATGTGAGAGTATTACTTCATCATCTATTAATATATTGTGGATGAAAATAATAACAATGAAAATAATAAAACAGAATAAATGAATGAACTAATAAAATCATATAGAAGTAAAATAAAACATCAACAAAGAAAAAAGGAAAATTGGTCTGATGTACAAATGAGAACATAAGAGTATTACTTCAGCATCATGTCAGGGGGTTAAAAACTGTGCTCCAAAAATTACTACACTAACTCAATTTTTTTTTTCCTGATATATATATAATTGATTGTATGAATTTGATGGCAGAATCATCTTAATTAATGTGAGAGATAGGTTCACTACTAATGATGATGCAAACAGAAGACATAGTGGGTTAACTGATGATAATGATGATGATATAACCAGAAGACAAAGAATAACACATCTTCACATAGCATCACAATGAAAGGAAATTACAAAACATACACCAGAAAAGAGAGAGAGATGAATAACTTACAAAATATATGAAAAACCTTAAGGGGCTATCACACTGGCCTATGATATGCGGAACGCGGGCCATGGTTCTTGGTACGAAACCAGGAACACTATCACACACAAGCTGCCCGTGTTCTTGTTATGCTAGGCAAACTGCCCACTAACCAAGACAAAGCCTAATCAAAATAAACCAGAACAAAACCATGCCGCTTATACCTCAGCCTGTGCTTTGTCCAGGAACTGCATTTGCACTTCCTCTTGTTGAAGAAAAGTAAGTAAAAAAAACTAGAGAAAAGCTGAGACGTGCGCAATGGCAACTTTACAGTCAGAGGTGGTTGCCATGAGCCCAAACTATCGACATGATATATATATATATATATATATATATATATATATATATATATATATATATATATATATATATATATATATATATATATATATATATATATATATATATATATATATATATATATATATATATATATATATATATATATATATATATATTTTACCTTTCTAAATTGATGAAATATTATTTAATATTCCAATATGAAAAATTTAGTCACATTCTTTTTAATTCAAATGAAAAGTTTTTATTACATATATCATGTTTACTTTCCATTGGGATAGCATACGGAGAACCGGGATGGATATGAAGCCATCCCAACTTGGTTCCGCTAATCCCGGGCAAGTTCCAGCTATCTAGAGCGGATGTTCCTGGTTCCCCGTATCATAGGCCAGTGTGATAGGGCCTTTAGGAGTAGGAAGGCAAGAACTACAGAATTTTGACTACAAGTAAAGAGGCAATTATGATGATGGCCTGGAAGAGACACACAATTAGGGGGGAAAAAAATAAAACAGGAAAAAAATATGGAAAACACTGGATGCCAATTTCTCCCTACAAAAAGTAACACTGGAAATAGGAAAAAAGTAAAATTGTTTTTAAAATCTTCTCTTTCAATATCAATATTCTCTCTCTCTCTCTCTCTCTCTCTCTCTCACACATGACTACCACCTATCATTCAACAATTAAATATACAATTAAAGACAAACCTAGTGACACAATTATTTAGCAAAAGTAGCATTATTTGTAGTAACCTTTCTGTGCATAGTAGTAAACATCTCAAAAAATGTGCATGGAGACATTAGATAATAAACTTGCAGGCATGACCACAGTGACTGGATAACCTCACTACTACAACAGTGTATCTTTTTAAATGCATAATTCACAGCCTCTCATTCTCCTGTGACATTCATACACGCATACACATACAGGCATGCAGACTAACATATGAATAAATCTCAGATACATTATGACCAAATAATGATAAAATAGCAATGGGCCTTTCTATCAATTCAGATCTAAGAACCCACCTAAAAAAAAAATAAATAAATAAGGAATAATTAGTAAATATCTGAGGCTGCATACGATCTGAACTGAACGCTGCCAGTCAGTCACACAACAGCCACAATACACTCAAGGTCTCCAGCACAGCAGCCAACCACTCCACTCATCAGCCAACACTCTCCACCCACACACATGGCTTGGCTGTATATATAAATTAATCTCAGGCCAAAACTCACAGATCCACAAGCCTGATATTTGTAAAAAGACAGATTGGCCAAAAGAATTCAAATGCTACTTCAAATGCTACACACACATACACACACACTTATTCATGAGTTTTATGAATTAATGTCACATACTCATAGAGACACAAAGGTCAATAGAATGAAATTAAATACTGCCTGAAATGCTACATACACACTCACAAACATGCATGAGTGACCCACTAAATAAATATCCCAGAAATTCATATTTTTAACTCTTTCACTGCAAAATGCAACACTTCACAGCACAAAAAGCAATGTGCAAATGTGTCTCCAAGAAAAAAGGGAGAAGAAAAGAACAGATTTGGCAGTTTCCAACAGGTATAATGTTTAGAGAATGCCATAGAACAAGAAATGTCTTAGAATTATGTAGGATTAAAGCAAGATGTGACAAAAAGAAGTGAAGGGATTATGCAAAGTAAAGAAAATGTAAAGAATGAGAAATTCAACTTTTGAAGTTTTCAGTGCATATAATCTTTGGAGGTGGCTACAGAAGTAAAAAGAAATGAGAATGGCAGATAAAGAAAAGAAGTGGTAAATGCCAATGAAAGAGTTAAGTTAAGTGAAGCAGATATGAAGAAAGAGTAGCTCAATCTCCAGGTCAGATATCCACCAGATTCATCACTAGCACCGGAGAGGTTGCCTTCTCCTGCCCCTGAGACTTGTAGGCGTTCCCTGCTCCCTCCTGCTGGGCCTTGCGTTGCAGGTACAGCTCCTTGTCCCTGAGGATGGGCACACCGTACTCAGAGTGGATCTGTGCGAAGGTGCGTCGGTTCACCAGGATGTGGGCCACAGAAGGGGGTGGTGGTGCAGTCCGGTGAGGCATCGCTCCGATCGCTGAGCTGAGGTACTGGCTCACCCCCCCGCCAGACACTGTGTTGGCCCTCATGCGCATGGCCAGGGTGGGGTCCAGGGTGACCTCGTTGGAGCTCTGGGGAGGGAGAGAGGTGTGAAGGTGTCTGTCCCGAGGGTGCAGCGTATAATGCTAAGGGTGTGGGTGGCCTCGGGTGGGGCGACAACTGCTCCCCGGACCCCCGCGGGCACTCAGGCCTGCGCGTTACTGTACCTGTGTCCTATTGAAGGGATTCTGCCGCTGTCTGTGGGGAGCCTTTGGGGGTTGGCCCTCCTCGCCTCCTCCTCCCTTACCTTGACTCTCTGTATCTGCAAGTTCACACAGCTCTGTAAATATTCATGCCTCACACCAGTCTCTAGGCTCACCTATGCCTCGTGCGCTTCTATGTGTCTATGGCAAGTATGGCACAAGATGACTGACCATTAATATGCAGAGGCTCACTTTGATACACATGATATGCAAGCATTTCATATATTCATTACTTAACACTTGACTTATCTTACTCCAGGTGATATTAATAGTCATTCTCCAGTCAACAAACAGAGGTCTGCTTATCTCACTTCAAACCTTGAGTTGATAGTAAGCCTGGAGGTGACAGTAATACTTATCTATGACATTACATCACTGCTACTGTCTTCCCACACTATGAGTAGTGCAGTGCACGCACACACACACACACACACACACACACACACACACACACACACACACACGTCACCACCAAAGAAAAATCAAATACGAAAAATATAAAAGTAAAAACACAGACACACACACTTGTCACCACCAAGGAAAAGTAAATAAAAATAGGAAAATACAAACTCTTAAACACCCACCCACCCACACACACACACACACACACACACACACACACACACATATGATCTAGAATTACATATTTATGAAGGTAGTTAATATACACTTCCTAAATGAAAGAAAAGCAAATATAGACAAAAACATACAAGCTCTCAACACAAACACACACACACACACGGTCTATAAGCTCTGAGCTTGCTCCGTAATGGGGAAGACTGGCTGGGTGACCAGTAGGCGACTGAGGTGAATTACACACACACACACACACACACACACACACACACACACACACACACACACACACACACACACACACACACACACACACATTACCAAGGGAATTCATCTAACTATATTTCTAACTCATCTCCATTCTTGAGATTTATAACTTGACAACTGTGCAAAAAAGAAAAAAAATAAATATATAAACAAAAAAGTAAATGAACAAGTAAACACAAAAACATAAGCTGTCACAACACACACTCACAGTCTAGGAATATCTATCTTGTGACTCCTTCCTGCTCGTGATATCTCCTACAACTGTGACAGGCTGTGACAGGAGTGTAAAGTATTCAGAAGTTTTTATTATTATTTTTTTCTTATGAAAGCGGAGAAATCTGGCCATGGGCAACAAAAATGATTAAACAAAAAAGCCCACTTAGATGCCAGTCCCTGAGCACACCCAAGAGAGTTAGCCAAAATAATGGGATAAATGTCTTGAAACCTTCCTTTTAAACGAGTTCAGGTCATGGAGAGAAGTGATCATGAAGGAGACGAGGGAGCTGAAAGGTGACATGAGGAAAAATTTAATACTACTGGATGCTTGGAAAGAGTGAAGATGTATGCTTTTTGTGTGTGTATGTTTCTTTGGAGTTATCATCATATTTGGATTAGCTTACAAAGAGAGAGAAAGAGAGGGAACTAAACACACCTCAAATTTCAAGAATGAGATGAAAATTAATAAAATACAAATAAACAAAGACATATGCATAAAGAACACTGATCTTAAATACACAATATACACAAAAAAACAACAAATAAATGAATAAATAAAAATTAAACAGAAAAAAAAAAAAAAAAAAAAAAAAAAAAAAAAAAAAATCTTTACTTATTTATCCTCCAGAAACACAAAAAACAATCAAGAAAAACCAAGCAAAGGAGGAATAAACAGATAAATACAAAATGAGTAAAGAAAACCCAAACAGTTATTGAATCCCTGCTGCTGAAACACACAACACAAGCCAAGGAACACAACAAACCAAGCCATCATCCAAAGAAGAAATATGTAAGCGAGTCTCGTCTTCAGATAATGCAACACACACCACTTGGGTTTTTAAAAAGTATTAGAATTGTGTATCAAAAGTGTAGTGAGAAACATTAAAGGCTTACTGAAGAACAAATACACAAAAGAAGACCAAAATAAGATAAAATAAATTGTTCACCAACTAAATAACTGAACCTATACAAATGATCGTGTCAAAATTGTGCATTAAGAGGAAAAACACACCAAGTCACACGAGGAAAACAAACCAAGTCATCACACACATAAACTGTCATTTAATCCCTCCTGCTAAAACACACAACACAAGCCAAGGAGCACAACAAACCAAGCCATCATCCACAGAAAACAAACTGTCATAACACACATAAAAAAAACACATCCTTTCACTCCTAAAAATGCAAGAAACAAACCAACTCATGCACACACACATAAACTCACCTCACACACATACCAGAAGCTTCAATCATCACAAACTCATCACAAAGCTTCAAATTCCACACAGATTAGCACTCACCAAACCTCATCAAATAAAAGAACCTACTTCCTCTCACACTAACACTCATGACAACCTCTTCAAACAAAACAACCTTCAAATCCCTCACAAAACCCATCACACACAACAAAAACCTCACAATCCTCACACACTCATCACACACAACACAGCCTCTCATCTTCTCTCATCCCAATGCTAACCGTTCAGCTCATCCAACTGTTTCTGCAGCTCGGCAACCATCAGCTTCAAGTAGTCATAGGAGGCACGAGCCAGGGCCTTCATCCACACCTCCAGGGATTCCTGCGAGTCTGCCGCCAGCACATACACTCGCCCGCCGCCCCCATGGAACACCAGCTTGAATGTGAACTGGTCCTCACACTCTGCCAGTTCTGCCAGTCAGTTGATTAGGGTTTCAGGTCTCTGCTAGTGTTTGTCTTTGTGTTTGGTTAGTTGAGAATGTGCAAAACAGGGAGGGAGAGATGGATGAGGAGAGGGAGAGGGTATGGGAGGTGGGGAAGGGAAATGAAGGGAGAGAGAGAGAGAGAGAGAGAGAGAGAGAGAGAGAGAGAGAGAGAGAGAGAGAGAGAGAGAGAGAGAGAGAGAGAGAGAGAGAGAAATATTGCTGCAAAAAGGTCTTAAAATAGAGGCTAATTTTACATCTACATATATGTATCCTAATGGCTCTTTCTTGACAGTAATAATAATAACAACAATAATAATAATAATAATAATAATAATAATAATAATAATAATAACAACAATTCACCTATCTATCTATCTATCTATCTATCTACATAGGTACTAGGCAGGCAATCTCACACAGGATAGCTAAGCCAAAACGAAGCACCACACACTCAAACACACACATCATTGACACTTCAGCCCCTGGTGGAAAGGGACAGCACTACACAACAGGGCTTAGACATAACATAAGCTGGCCATGTGCATCCACACCAAGGCCAGGGTCAAGACAGTTAGCCAAAAGAAAGGGATAAATGTCTTGAAACCTTCTTCTTAGACAAGTTCAGGTTATAAGATGGAAATACAGAAGCAGGCAGGGAGTTACAGAGTTTACCAGTAAAAAGGGATGAACAATTGAGAGTACTGGTTAACTCTTGCATTAGAGAGGTGGACAAAATAAGATTAAGAGATGAAAGTACTGACAGCATACATTAGTTCACCGTTGACTCTATAAAATGAGACCACTAAATAACTATGCACAGTTCCACCCAAGCCCCATCTGAACACTGACCGATGGTGCAGCCCTCCAGGATTATGACACCAATGGGTTCCCGGTCACCCTTCTTCTCAAAGTAAAAGAGCAGGTTCCCCTTCAGCACAAACCATCTCCTCTGGAAGTTCTTGTTCACCTGAAGGAGGAAATGTTGGTCTCCTAATGTGCTTTTAAAATATAAAATAAACAAATATAACCCAAACAAAGACAATAATGCATATCATGAGGCCTAATGTACTTATGGAATACAAATAAGTAAGTAAAACCCAAACAAAAGCTGAATACAAATACTGTAGAAAGAAAATAATAATGCATGTCATGAGGAGGGGCAGAGAGACACTAGCCACAGCAGGAGTGGCCTTAAGGTGGCTTATGGTGCACCTGACTGAGGCTTGTCCTTCTTCCCCTGTCAGGTCCATTTTTATGCCCTGGTTATGTCCTCCTTTTATTCATAACTGATTGATTTCTCACTGTTATGTAATGGAGAATGTAGTAGTTCTTCATCTACTGATTACACAAATGTTCAGTGAGCATTTTGGTTAACCATTTGTGTTCACCTTGGCCAGCTTTACCCTCTTATATGAAAAAAATTCCTGGATTACTAAAAACACCTAATCTTTTCACCTGTTTTAATACAAGAGGTATAATTGAAGAAAATGTAATGCCACTGCAAAAATTAGGGTTTATATATTATTATTATTATTTTTTTTTTTTATGGCCTATAGCACCTGTACGCATACTTGGAAAGTATGCATCCACTTAGGCCCATATCACCACCCAAATGCATCTTTGGTGTAACCACCTAGACCTTGGGCATCATGGTGACATGTAGGTAACTTCAAATCACTTGCCAAATGGCAAAATTTCAAGGCAACATGTGGTGAGATTCAAACCTACATGTGGACGTCTGCCCAAGGGATCAACAGTGAAATTCATGAAAAAGAAATCAAGAAATAAATTTAAAAATAAATAAATAAATAAATAAATAAATAAATAAATATACATAAAATAAGTCTCCTATAAACTGACTTGAATTGGGCTTCAGATGAAAACATCAAGGTAATAGTGTGGTTCATTTCTCAGCACAACATAATACTATTTCATGTCAAGATGCACAGAATAGAATTATCAAAAGTGAAATTAAAGAAAAATATAAAAACCTCACATAAACAAACTTAAACTAAGGCCCATATGAAATCACTAAGGTAAGAAGCTGTGGTTAATTTCAAAGTACAACATAAGGCTACTTCATGTCAAGATCCACACAATGAAGTGATCAGCAATAAGATTAATAAAAAGGAATCTAAACTTCTCAAACTTAAACTAGGCCTTAGATGAAAACACAAAGCTTATTTCAATGTAACCATGAAACTCAACAAACTGTGATTCACCTCTCAATATAACATAAGGCTTTTTCAAGTTAAGATCTGCACAATGAAGATAACAACGGTGAAATCAATGAAAAAGAATATAAACTTCATTAACATATGCCTCAGATGAAAAATGCCACAGTTATTTCAATACAATCATCAAATTTACCACGCTCTGGTTTGTGAAGGGCATTGTTACAAGCACTCAGCACTCACCTCTCCCTTCTTGAGCAGGTACCCCTCCTTGTCAATGAGTGTCGGGGATACACTGTAAGCACACAAATTCTTCTCGTTGATCTTCATGTTTCCGGCCACACTGAAGCCCAAGGAATGTCTATCTTCTCTCTTCACTTCTAGACCTAAAGATCAGACATCACTTAATCAACATAAATATTCCTCTGGTACACTTTGGAACTCCCTTTCTTTATTCCTAACTTCCTGTGACCAGAATATATTTAAGAGGAAGGTTTCAAGAGAATTTATCCCTTTCTTTTGGCTATCTCTCTAGGACCTGCTCAGGAATTGGTATCCAAGTGGACCGTTTGTTTAATAGTTTTTGTTGCCCTTAACCAGATTTCCCCTCTTACACCAAAAGAAAAAAACTGAATTTAAATTAACATCAAGTGGTAAATTTGCAATAATGAAAAATACTGACTGGGAAAAGAGAAAGATCAAGAAAAAAAATAATGAGGGAATAATGTGCAGGAAAAGAAAGACATAAGGAAAAAGAAAAAATAAACAAGAGGGAAAAGAGGAAAACACATGGGGGAAAAGAAAGGAATTAGCAAGAATCAGGAAAAACACAAGAAGGTGACAAGCAGAAGATACTAGAAAGCACTGCCAACTCTCAAGGATATAACCATCAATTTTATTTTTTCCTTTTTGTTTGTCTTTGGGAAATCAATGGCCAGACTAGAGCTCACGTGAACAGCTGGACACAAGTGGCCCTAGACAACAACAACAACAATACAAGAAAGAAATCTATGGAAAAACAGCTGGGAAAGAAATGAATTATGAAGATAGAATCACTAATAAAAGAATAACAGAAGACGGGAGAAGGAAAAACTGATAAAGACCATTAAAGGGAACAAAATAAGCAAAAAAAAAAAAAACGAAAAACCAAATGAAAAACAGAAATGAAGACAAACTTGACAGAATGGCATGACAGCTCCCACCCCTTTATAAAAACGACTCCAGCCCGCCAGCACTCACCTACTGCCTTGTGTCACGTGGCGCTACTCATCACACACCTCCCACCCTCAACACTGTCCTCCAGCAGGTTCTCACGGGGCACACAGGGGCTAATCCACGGGGTAAACTAGGCGAAGTTATCATCCATGACGTGTTTACCTGCTATAGTGTTTACCTCCCTCATAGAAAACCGGTGCTGATGTATATTTTCTAAGGGGCACTGCTATATTATATTATTTGATTTTGTTTGATTCAATATATAATTTTGAAAAGGTTCGATAAGAGGCCAATCCCTAAAGAAAAGTGCCAAAAGTATTATTTAGTGTCGAAGTGTCTTGCATCTGCCAACCGTTTACCTAAGTAGTTTTCTTACTCTCGAATATCCTGATGGTTGGATAAGAGTGATGCGAGGCAAGAATTTCATCAAGATAAGAAATACGAGGCTTAATGACTTCACCTCCCTCCTTTTCTGTAAGAAATTTAGTGTTATACTAATACCAAAGTCAGGTTATATGGATCGAGATTTAGATTTATAATTATGTATAGCGCTGCATGATAGTTTTTATAAGAAATTTACTATAGTTAAACAAGACATGATCCCCATGTATGGAGATCACAGATTGTAGAGGATTTCGCTGCAGGACTTAGCCCTGTTAATGGGCCAAATATTTAAAATTAGTATATAATGTATTGTGTACTTGTAAGTGTATCTTTAAGTACTGATGACGAGGTCGCTGTGCGACTGATACAGGATAACCTAGATGGGTCTCTTTGTTATCCTATTATTTATGTTATGTTATGTTATGAGTTGACCTCTGGATTATAGCAAAGTACTCAACATATTACGTAGGACTGTGCGTGACTATCAGTAAAATCGTCTCCCTACTTTCCTACCTGGAATTCTAACTAAAGTTGATGTTTGTGCTACAAAGCTTCACATTCCTAACCCTTCCCCCCTACCCCGCTCCATCCGCTTAAAGTTAAGGATTAGGAGGTGACGACCTGTCGAATGGTAGCCCTTCTTTTAGTGAAGGGCTGCTCTCTCTCTCTCTCTCTCTCTCTCTCTCTCTCTCTCTCTCTCGATTTATCCGCCCTGCACGTTTGACGAACCAGCCTGTTCAGCTACTCTCAAGAGGCCAGCGGAAGGCTAGCTCAGTGTCGCGCCGTATCCTCGAACACTGTCCTCACCATTAACAAAACTGAGGTATGTGGCCTGTTCCCTTTGCGGGGCCTTTGTCTGTGTGCTGCCGTTCTGTGAGCCTCTGTAATTCAGTCAGTAGTGAAGAACTGTTGATAATGATTTATATTACGTTGCTTTCCCCTCACTCCCTTCCACAAGCTACCATTTAATATTCCGAATTTTTCTAAACAACCAATCCCAGCTGGGGGCGGGGTCTGTGCCTCCAAGTCGCCCATTTAGGACATTAACCATAGACTACTATGGCGAAGTATATATAGTAGGCTATGACCTAACCAAGCAGAAACGTAACCTAACCTAATGAAACACCTAACAAATTACACCGCTGTACTTAAAATTTCGAGTTTCTCCCACACTTCCGAGTACTAGTACACGCGTGCTAGCCAATTTTTCTGTTTATGATCAGGTCACCGACCCTTCTACATGATATGTGAGTTACGTGCTTGTATCTGTTGCGGCTGTGTTATAAAGATTTACCGAACTCTTAATTAAGCTGGGCTTGTATTTTCCTTGTGTCCCATCCCACTCCTTAATAACTATTATTTCATCTGAGTTCAACACTATTACGAATAGTGTAGTGAATTTTGAGTTCGTCAAGGCTTCCTATTCGCAGGATTTTGCTCACAGCTTGAAGCTACGCCAGTACTGCAGATCAGTCATTATGGCGCTCGGCAAAACTCCTTCATGTGCCTTCTCTCCCAGCTTGGAGCTACGCCAGTATTGCAGACCAATCATGATGGCGCTCGGCAAGGCTCCTTCATATGCCTTCTCACCCAGCTTGGAGCTACACCAGTGCTGCTGACCAATCACAGCGCTCCAGTCTTGTCTCTGTTTGCACAATTTGACAAGAAAATTTTTCTACGAAGCCGCCCAGTGTCAGAGGGGGTGAAAAAGAAAGACAGGTGAGCTCAATGGCTGAGCCAGTGACAACCCGCGATACAAGCATTGAGCTCAGCAGCGTTTCACGCGACATGGAGGACGACGAGAACAAAAAGGCCTGCTGTTTCTCCTGGTGGAAACGCCTTAGGCGTCTCTGCCGGAGAAACAGGCGACGAAACACCGCCAAACACCGAGAAATTAAGGGAGAAGATCCAGAAGAAGCACAAGCAGAGACCGAATACGCCAAGGAAATGAAGGAGATTGAAGTTAAAGAAAAATCAGCGCAAGAACATCAGGAAGTAGAACTGCGAGTAACACAGGAAGAAGGAGAGATGGATGAGGGCGCAGAGAAGGAACCAGAGACTGGTGAAGTGGAAGAGCGCTGCGAGGAGAAGGTGGAAGAAGTAATCCACCTGGAGAAGGAGAACGAGGAAGTTGTGAAAGAAGAAATGGGAAAGAAAAAAGTGGAAGTAATAATCCATTTAGAGAAGGACGATAGGAAGGAAGTAGCGAAGGAGCAGGGCTTGGTGGCGGCGGAAGAGAGCCTCGCTCAGGGCGTGGCTCCTGCAGCAGACGAGGAGGGCTGGACGGTGGTCCGCCACAAGAAGAGGCGGCCAAGGAGGAAAGAAGCGCCGTCTGCCGTGGCTGAGGCGAAGGCGTCCTCGGGGAGGCGCCGCGCCGCCAGGCCAAGGAGGCGGCCAGAAAGGCCCGGCGGGAAACGCAGCAGGCGGTGTCCAGCGTGCGCGCCTCGTGGCAGGAGAAGGTGACGGAGGCAGTGGTGCCAGTAGCGCCCCACATGCGGCGCCATATCGTGGGGCCGCGTGGCGCCATCCTCCGGGAACTGCTGCGAGAGTTTGACCGCGTGAAGGTGGCGGTCCCGCCGCCGCGAGACACCGCCACCCGCACCATCACGGTGCGCGGCCCGCCGCGGCAGGTGAATGGCGCCGTGGCGCGCGTGCAGGCTCGGTGGGGGTGTTGACTCGTGCGGTTAGGAAGAGCAGGAGGCTCACCGTAAAACACCTTCCACCCCGGCAAGGGGTGGTGGTCACCGGCTCTGTTTGCAAACACCCGGCAGCGGAGAGAGGTCGAGAGTTGGCGCCTACATCCTGAGTCACAGTGTCAGCTGGAAGCACTTCCATAACCACACTGGTATAGTGGCACTATGAGGGGTCTACCTGAGACAGAGACTCTGGCTGAGTCACGCTTGGCGGGGCCAATAGGAGGACAAAAATGAAAACACGAGCTAAGATGCAAAATAAAATAAAGCAAAATCTTATAATAGATAAAGCGAGCGCTCAACACCTAGCACCTAATAATTAAATAATTAAATAAGTAGCAAGACGGACTGCCCGTCATCTATCATCTTAAACTGTACTTCCACTTCCTACTTTTACACACTTCTTTCTCTCAAATTCTTCTTTCATCCAACTTTCCTATCCCCCCCCCAATTCCAATTCCAATTCCTGCTGCAGAACGCCGAGGTGGTAGAGGTGCAGGTGGAGGTGGCGCCCGAGCAGCGTCGCCACGTGGTGGGTCCCGGCGGCGCCACCGTAAGGAAACTCAAGCAGCAGTTTCCTGACATGTTAGTGGGCATCCCCGCCGCGGGCAACAAGACGGCGCACGTCGTGCGCCTGAAGGGCCCACGCCTCCAGGTGACCGGCGCCCAGGCCTTTCTACAGGCCTGCCTGGAGGCTGCCCACGCTGCCCATCACTCCGCCCGCCCTCACTCCCGTAGTGCAACCCGCCCAACTGCCCGCCGCCCCACCCGCCCGTGAGGCGCCTCATCCCAGACATTGTAATAAAGTAATCGTTTCGTTTTAAAGAAAGAGTGGCAAAGGAATAGAACAGACTCAGTAATCAGTGATCGGGTTGTCAGAAGAGTAATTGTAGAGCTTTAAAAAATCAGGCCGTGTAAAAGTGGTTAAGTAATAGAATAAACTCATTAATCAATGGTCAGATTGTAAAGTAATTGTAGAGCTTTAAAAGATCATAGTCCTCACGGCTTCTTGCAGCTTTATATTGAACAGTAAAGCATTCTCTAATCATCTCAACCGTTGAAAATCGTTTAAAGACTTTAAAAGAATTTCTAATTAACATATAACTAAAGTGAAGCGCTACAGGAAGAACAAAAAATAAATGACTAAAAGTATCCTATAATCGTCCAAAGTGTCTACGTAACATGTCATGGCCTGCCGGCCGGGCACTCCAGTGATGCTCTTCAGGTGGAAACACGTGCCCACCATTGCAATACACGTCCACCATCACTAATCCTCGCCGCATCTCCCTGTGAAGCCACTAAAGACACTCCATTGCCAAAGCAGGGTGGGGGAGAAGAGACGCTCTGTGTGTCAAACTATTTGAACCAGCTCGTAGTGGAGGTTCACCAACTGCGCCAGGTCAGCCTCGAAGTCTCCACCACCACCACCACCAGTGTCTGTGCTGTCTTCCTATATGGCTGAAATGGAAAAGCCTGGGGCTATAATGATTCACCACCTGGTCTGTGGTCATCATAGAGAACGGGAACGGGAGTGACTCTGCTAAATTACGTAAATAATTTGATTTAAAAATGACTTTTAGAAAAAACGAAGCCATGGTCCAATGCATGACATTTTATGACGTGATAAATAAAAAAATAATAATTTTCAAAATATCAAAATATCTCCAGCTCAACTGGTTTTTAAAATGTGTCTAAATTAATTACGTTAATAGTATAAAACATTTTCAACAATAACTATCGTAAAACGTCCTGGAAAGTCAAGCCATTTTCACTTGGCGGGTATTTTACCACATCTCACGGAGTCTGAGCTATCTTTTATGACATTCTACAGCGAGATAGACCGAGAAGCAGAAACGTGAGCAAATAAAGTAAAGTAAAATAAGACTTTTGTTCAAGAGCACCAAACACCATTTCAAAGTCCACATATTTCTCTCAATAGATTGATTTCACACTTAAAACAGAACAGGCCATTCTCTGATACCACAAAGGTTCACTTATAGCTTCAAATAAAAAAATATATATATATAAAAAAACTAAAAACGGGAAATTGAGATTTTTTACCCTTAAAAAGCCTTTAACATACGCCATTAAAACACCACTAAACGCTACATATTTACTCAATAAAGACATACTCATAACACCTGCAACACTACTGAAAACACTTGAGAAACACCCCAAATATATCTAAAAAGAAAAACCAACAGTATGCATCATAAATAAAGTTAATATCACAAGGGCCCACTTACCTAAATATTACACCTTGCCTCCTCCTATTCCGCTTCTATTTCTCATTTCTTCTTCATCCTCCTCCATTGTTTCTCCTTGGTCTTCCTTCTATTGCTTCCATCTACACGCCTGAGCTTAGAAACACATCAAAACACTTGACTCGTTTAAGGTTGGGGGATTAATTTTGTTCCTACACAGAGCATTAAAGCTTGGGGCAATTGCCTTATAAGTGAGTAGACATCCAAAATTATGAGAAAGCATGGTCTTGAAAAAAATTCCTCTCAATGTGAATAGAAAAGCAAGCACCATTTGCAAGTCAATTATTACTTTGTCACTTCTGTAAATAAAATAGATATCACACTTCCTTCATCCAGTTTATTTATCAAAAGCAAGATATCAACATACATTACAGAACACATTCAAGGCATCACACTCATGGCTGATGTTTCTGGGGACACCTGCCTGTCACACACACACACACACACACACACACACACACACACATGCTACATAGACCACCACCACCAGGCTTGTCATTGTCACAATAATTATACGCTTGGTAAATAACTGATTGCATACTTTGAAGATTTTCAATTACTTTCTGTGCAATATAAATCACAGTAATTCTGATAAATAACTGATTGTACACATGCTGTTTTTAAAAATCTTATTCCTCTAATTTTCTTCTTTCACATTAGCTTCAATTATTTCTAATGTCACTCTAGAGTTTAATAAATAGGTGGTCATTCTTTCAATATCAATATTTCTTTAATGTCACTAAAGTTATGTATTCAATAGATAACTTGATTGTACTTCTAACATTATGATTCTTTTCTACCTCATTCTGTACAATGATTTCACTTCAACTCCTTTGTGGTGGCCAGGAGGAACAAGTAACATGCACACTTGCCTAAACATTCCCAGCTTGATAGCGAGTCAGGCAACAGTAGACAGCACAGCTCTTGGCATGGCACACTCTTTTTCAGCCAGCAATATGAGTATGTTGAGGGTCATTATCTGGTAGTTCAATAACAAATTGTCACTGTGTGGTCAGCACATCTTTGAAATCATATAGTAGCACATACAAGCAGCACAGTAACTTGTATAGTTTTTATTTTCATCAGTTTTTTTTTCTAATTGTATAAGAGAACTCCAGGCCAAAGTTAAGATAAAAAGTATAACTGCTGCTTTCCAAATGCAAGTATAAAAAAATTATCGTCCGATATAAGTAGTCTTCATTTTCACCTTTCTCTTTTAAAAATATGGAAAATGCTGGCTAAGGCTACAAAAACTGGAAGAGATTGTTTAACCACTATTTCAAAAGTGAAGAGAGAGAGAGATCTAGTTATAAGGTACACAATTATCTGCCACATCACAGGCACTGGAAGGTCCAATAGTAAAGCCAACACCACAACCTTGACCATGATCTATCAATACAAGTCATCTTGGTACACCTTGAGAGCGTCCTTCAGGCCAGCTGCTGCAGCCAGGCGGTGACAGGACTCAGGTTGTCTCCATTCTTGGCCACAGCCTCCACAAACTCCACCTTGATTGGTCCCAGGTGGCTAAACTCAAAGTCCTGTCCCTGCTTGCCCAAGAAGCTGTTGTTGTTGCTGCCCTCACCCACGGACTGCAGCTGGCTTGCCTTGGTCACACGGAGCAGGTTGCTGGATGAAGAAAATAATAGAACAATAACATACTACATTCTAACTCTCTTGACCTTGTTTGGGGACAAGCATCTCAGTGGGCCTTTTTGTTTCATTGTTTTTGTTGCCCTTGGCCAGTCTCTCTCTCTCTCTCTCTCTGTCATGGATGTAGAGGTTACAATGAGAGGAAATCCTTAATGTATCATTGTTGGTAATCTATCTTGGCTATCACTACTTATTTTAGATACTGACTTGGTATATGGACAGATTTAAATGAACATAAACATTTCAAGCCTTAATGATAGACCATATAACTTGAAATTACAAGGAAAGACAACCTGCACAGCCTTCCAATATTGCCACACTTACATCTCCTTCTCCAGGGTCTTCTGTATCAAGGGAGCAGCTCTGGCCAGGGTGAGGTCCTGCTTGTTACACACCACCAGGATGCGTGACACCTTGGCCTGCACCACCCCATCACAGAGGACAGTGTACAGGAAGCTGCAATGGAGACAGTCATCACAACAAGTCCTAAAGTGTACTAAGCTATAAGGATGGTATGCACTGGGAAAAATACTTCAATATAGTGAACACAAGAGAATAAGGAGAGTCAGAAGCTACCAGATTTGTGTAGCAGACCTTGTTTGAAACATACCTACATATTTTACCTATTTTCACTATTATCTTTATCCATGAGAGAGAGAGAGAGAGAGAGAGAGAGAGAGAGAGAGAGAGAGAGAGAGAGAGAGAGAGAGAGAGAGAGAGAGAGAGAGAGAGAGAGAGAGAGAGAGAGAGAGAGAGAGAGAGAGAGAGAGTTTATTTGGGTGGGTTTCTTTCTAATGCCAAGTCTGTGTGTGTGTATGTCACCCAGCCAGTCTTCCCCATTACGGAGCGAGCTCAGAGCTCATAGACCGATCTTCGGGTAGGACTGAGACCACAACACACTCCACACACTGGGAAAGCGAGGCCACAACCCCTCGAGTTACATCCCGTACTTATTTACTGCTAGGTGAACAGAGGCTACACATTAAGAAGCTTGCCCATTTGCCTCGCTGCTGAGGGACTCGAACCCAACCCTATTGATTGTGAGTCGAGCGTGCTAACCACTACACTATGCGGTGTGTGTGTGTGTAATGCAATGGACCACTCTCTGTGGACTCACTCGGCAACATCCCTGACATCCTTCTGAATGGTGCCAGAGTCCACCACAAAGAGTATTCCTCGTGCCAGCTTCTTCACCTTCTCAAGCGCACCATAACGAATGCGCTCATGGCCAGGGACGTCATACAGCGTGAGTGACTTCTGTAGGCGATGCAGAGATGTGGTTATAGTGATTCATTAAGGCCACTGGCAGGGTGAATGACTTCTGTTGGTGGAGGAGTGATGGGGTTATAGTATAAGGCTACTGGCTGTCTGCAGAGTTTGGCTGCCATAAGGTGAGTGATTAAAGTACCTTACAACTTTGGTGAATAGTCTAATGAGAAATTACTGATCTACTCGGGGAGAAAAGGGTGAGAGGAAGAAGGAAGGTCTATGATACACATCAGAGGCAGCTTTAGCCAGTAACAGATGCCATGTAAAAAAAAAAAGGATGACCAATGTTACATTTGTTAGAAATTTAGGTAAGAAAACTACTTCAAGTAGGAAGCTGAGTGTACAGTGGTATGATGACAATTGTATACTGCTGGTTAAAGTTGAAAGGATATGATCTATTATATGAACTAATATAAAATACACTAATAATAACCCATTGATATTAGAAAGAGCAGTTAAGGTACATAAATAGACATCAATGAATAATGAATGAGATATGAAAGGGCTCTGAGTGAAAGCCCAGCATGCCAATTATCCCATTCTTTTGGCTCGCTCTCTTGACCCTGTTTGGTGACTCACATCGCAGTGGGCTATTTTGTTAAACCACTTTCATTGCCTTGACAAGTTTTCCCCTCTTATATATAAAAAAAAGAGAAAAGAAAAGAAAAATCAATAAATAAAAAGATGCTCTCACCTTCCCAGCAGTGTATGTGCCGGAGGACTCCTTGACTGAAGTGACGGACACCACATCCACGCCGTGACATAGCCGTGAGAACATCTGTGTCTTGCCGCTCTCACACAGCCCCAACAGCAGGATGCCACGCCCCCTGCTGGTGCCACGCAGCAGGCGCCACAGCAGGACTGGGAGGACACATCAAGCAGTCAGTGATACACTTCCATAAAGATATGAATAAATATAACTTCTGAAACAACAAATAAGGGCAAAAATTTACAAGTCCTTCCTTTACTAAATATTGCCATTTGTCCCCTTACACTTTGTAAGAAATGTTTAATTTGGTCTATTTTGGTTTCTCCCACCAACTAAACCAAGACAAACTTAATCTAAGCCAGCTCTATATCTGGCAATGTGTGTTGATTTTCAAAGGCATCAACACAAGTCAATAATAGTAGGCTCAGCAAAAACCTTCATAAACGTGGAGTACAATGAGTCTACTGATAAAGCCTCATAGTAAATATTAACCTAAATAAGATAATAGACGACAGATGGCATTGAAATCACAAACAGCTCAGGTTAGGTTAGGTTTAGAGTCATCCGTTGCACAGCTAAACATTATGTTTTTGTGGAGAAATATAGTCAGTGGCTGGAAATTAGTGGGGTAAGGCTGAATGTACCACCATAGACACTGAAATAATAGATTAAATTAGGAGGAAAGTAAGAAAAGCGTTTTTATGTGACCTACGTTAAGTTTGGACTTGAAAGAATAATATATTTTTAAATGAGAAATAGCCATCGTCTGAAAATATGTGATCTTGGCAGAATAGGTTAACCAAGATACAGACACACAAACAGAATAAAAAAAAACATGTAAATAAGAGAGGCGCCTTACAGAGTGTGATGAGTCCCACCACCACCGCCACCGCCACCTGCAGGTACAACATGTTCTCCTCAGTGAGCTCAGGCACCACGCTCCTGAACGTCTCCTTGAGGGATATCCTCTTCTTAGCCCGCACCTCGTCTGCCATGGCTCACAGAAAGGTAAATATGTTTCCTAGACCCAGCAGATTTCACACCACACTGACTGACTGCTGGCTGGCATAGCTCCAGGTTGCATTATGGTCGGATCCTTGCATCAATTTTTTTTATTACTGTGCTTTTCTTCATATTACTACCTGATTTTTTATTGGATAATTTATTATATTTGTTTTATGTTAAGTTGATGCTAGATGATGCGTGGTTTAAGACGGTATATTTATTGTTTATTGCTGGAATGACTGTTGGAGGTAATGTCATCAGTGTAGTCATAGATTCAGCTCAACTTATAGATATTTTTCTTATATCAATATTCTATACTGTTGTGTAATTTCTTACAATAATATATTTTTAGAGTTTAAAGAGCCTTTTTATTAGTTTTAATATCTATTTATCAATCTATGGTAAACAATTTATGGTGAAATGTTTGATGTTTATTAGTGGCCCATCAGCTGACAACATAACAACAAACAGCTGACAGACTAGCGGCGTCACAATTATTACTACCAATTACCGTTCTGGTCATGGTGACTGGCACAAGTGTTGAGTGTGTGATAGCGTGCTGAGAGGCGAGGCAGCTTTCACTTTCATTTACTAGTGGAATACGAAAGACAAACGCGTAACGGGGTACTTCATTAATTCTTTGATTCCAGTGCAAGTGAGTGCCGGTTATGTGTTATTTATGTTATCAATTAAAGGTGATAGTTGTGTTCTATCGTGCATTTGACAAGTACAATGATTCACTATTAAACTCATGCCACTAGAAATGCGAGACAGTAATTTCTCATCTCCCTCACAAGTGATTTCCCAGCTCGGTGTATCTTTGTCATTAATTAAAGATGATAGACGAACCGTGATCAGTTGTATTGTGTATATATAGTGTCTTGACGTGTTACCTGTCAGATACTCTCTGGCATGATCTTTGCTGTATTATCTCATTAGTTCAAGGTAATAGATATGATTTTTTAATGCAAGTTGATTGTTGTTGTCTTCCTTTGTGTGTGTGTATGTGTGTGTGAGATCGGCATTTTATCGCTTCTTAGGTCTTTTATTGTTTTGTTCTGTGATCTCATGCAGTGATTTTTTTGGTTTATTTCTGTTACAATGCTTTCTCTGTCTTTTATTTATTGTATTTTATTATTTTATTTTTGTATGTGCTAATATATTACAGGCCAGAGATTTGTTGACATGACTTGTATTTGAAGCAATGCGCAGAGGAAAGCTTCATCAACATCCTACAAAGCTAGACAGTTTGCACACACTTGTCACACTCTAGGAGGAGAAAGTTAGAATGTGTGTTTTCACCTGTCATGCTTCAGCCATTTCTTGACAAGCTACACACCTTTCAGCCAGATCCACCTTAGGGCTGAGTCAGTGAGGAGACTTAATAGTAAGCTCTGAAACTCCCTACCTGCTTCTGTATTTCTTTCTTCATACAATCTTAACTCATGGAAGAGGAAGGTTTCAAGACATTTATCACATTCTTTTGGCTATCTCTCTTGATTCTATTGGAGAATTGGTATCTAAGAGATCTTTTTGTTTGTTTATTTTTACTTTTTTTTTCTTTTGTTGACTTTTGCCATATTTCCCGTTTTACATAAAAACATTAAATTGAATTATTATGCTCCTTTACTTGTAGGGATCTAAAATAATTCTTTTAACCCAAAACTTTACTGAATGAGCCGTACCTCCTCCTTTGCTGATTATTCCATGTACTTACCATGATTTCTTACCTTGATGACAGTCTGCTTTTATTATTTTATTATTATTTCTATGATCTGAACTTATTTAAGAGAGAGGTTTCAAGAAATTTAGCCCATTCGTTTGGCTACCTTTCTCTGACTTTCTTGGGGACTGTTTTTTGCTTAATTATCTTTGTTGCAGTTAGCCAGAATTCCTCTCTTACGTGAAAAAAAAGTTAGTTTGCATTTTCCAATCATCAGAATTCTAAAGAAGAATAGAAAAACTATCCAAGTATAAAGCTAAAAATTTTCTCTCAGCAGGAAGACTTCAAAGGCAGTGCACACCTCACGTGTTCCTGAGGACATGTCTGTGGCAGCTAACACCATTCCCCTGCTCTCCCGGGTGGTGGGGTACTCAGTGGCCATCGCTAACAATGCCGGCAGGATCATAAGGGATATCATGAAGAAGGGGGAGCTGGGCATTGTGGAGAAGGAAGTAAGGATTTGTTGTTTCATCTAGTTGAATTTTTTTTTTTTTTTTTCTATATAAGAGGAGAAATCTGGCCAAGGACAAGAAAAATAACTAAATAAAAAGGCCCACTTAGATGTCAGTCCCCGAACAGGTCCAAGAGAGTTAGCCAAAAGAATGGGATAAATGTTTGAAACCTTTCCTCTTAGATGAGCTCAGGTCAAAGGAGGATGGAGACACAGAAGCAGGTAGGGAGTTCTAGAGCTTTGGTATTTGAGTGTTGAGCATTTTGGAGAAATCAGCTAAAAATATTCAAGTATTATTTGTCTTTACTTGCACTATTGTTATGTTATATTTTTTTGGTGTATCATATTCATTTGCTTAGTTTGTCTTATGCATATTAGTTTTATTGTATTATTTTCTTTTTGAATAGAAAGAAATGTCAAGATATTTTTTCCCTCTCTCAGTTTATCTGTGATTGAATAGATGACTGTAATTATGGTGATGTATGCTTCTATATTTCCATCTTTCTATGACCTGAACTCATTTAAGAGGGAGATTTCAAGACATTTGTCCCATTCTTTTGGCTAATTTTCTTGGACATGTTTGGGGACTGGCATCTAAATGGCCCTTTTGTTTAAATGTTTTTGTTGCCCTTGGTCAGATTTTCTTGTTACATAAAAAAAAAGGGAGTTGAGCATTGAAAGATTAAAACCACTTGCTTCAAAGATAAGGAGATGAGCAGCAAAGACTTCTATGACTTGAATGTTGTCCCCAGAGTGCACAAGACCTGCAGACTGAGGCAGACCGGGCAGCCCAGCGCAGCATCATCACCTCCCTCCAGAAATGCTTCCCTAAATCAACCATCATTGGTGAGTGTGGTGTGCCTCTGGTGGTGGTGGTCTTGGTGGTGGTGGTGGTGGTGGCTGTGGTGGTGTCTGCTATGTTGTTCATTACTTTACTGGGCATTGTTGTTGTTTTTAGGAAGAAATTAATTGGATGAACTACTTGAGGGGGATCTTAGGGTGGTGGTGGTGGTGGTGCGTGGTATGCTATGCTCAACTCTGTTCGGAGTTACCCTTGTCTTTATGAGGAGATTAGGTAACTGGGTGTTGGCAGGGTAATAGAGGTGGTGGTGGTAGTAACTGGGATGCTATTCTTTTTGGATAATTATTGTCTTTTAGGAAGAGATTAATGATATGATGAGAGACTTGTATTAATTGTAATGGAAAGTATGTATAATGTTTAGTGTTAGTGTAAATTTAAATGTTTTTGTGTTTCCTTTCCAACAGGTAAGTTCATATTGTTGAGATTTAAGATAATTTGCATTGTTTTATTCTTCAATTTAATTTAAGTTTTATTATGTTTTTATTATACATTTTGTCTTATATCTTGGCCTGTAGTGTGTAGTGTCATTGTGCTATTTGGTTGATTTTAATCTAAGCATGAGCATTTAGAATTGTTCATGCTTCCTTATTCCATGATTTTAATTAGGTTTTTTATAATGTTTTCTGTTATGCATTTTGCATGTGTTTTGGCCTGCAGTGCTGGTGGACTGCTTGATTTATGTAGTAATTTTTCTGCAGGGGAGGAGGGCGAGGATGAGGTGAATGACCTTAGTGGTCAAGTGTTTGACCCCTCTAGTGACAGCAGCAGCAGCAGCAGTATCAGTAGCATCAACTGTCCCCCACAGCTCACCACAGTAGCAGAGGAGGAGGTGAACCTTTCAACTTGTTGATGAAAAGATAGTTATAATCATTTGCTATTATTATTAAAAGATTTAAATATTTAGCTAATCTTGTCACTGCTTTGCAAACTCTTTGAATTACTTGGATTTCCATTATTTTAAATGGGGAAATTAATTTTGAGATACAAGTGTTTCATGATACGAGCTATGTTATGGAAGTAATGAAACTGACAACCTGAGACGTGACTATACTCCCGTTATAGATGGAGATACTGTATGTATATATTTTTGTAGTAATTATAATTAGAGATTTTATGTAATTCTCTAACCTATTCATTGTTTTTGCTGACTACTTATTTCATTGTTTATGCAGTGAATAGATCATTAATGTATTTTTTTCCACACTATGATATATTTGCTGACCACTTCACTGTTGCTGCAGCTTGTGATATGGGTGGACCCTCTGGATGGCACTGCTGAGTACACACAAGGTAAGGGGAGCTGCCTGGTGCCTCTTGAACCTTGTATCCCTGGTCTCTGTCACTCTCAGGCTCTCATTTCATTTACAGTGACTGGAATGACTTTATTGATGTGGAGGTTATTTTTGTGACTGATACTGTTTTTTTAGGGTTTTTTTTGTACCAGCAGAAAGAGAGTCACAATTTTACTAAGATCAATGTATGTTGTGTGACTTGACATGTGGAGCTTGGTTACTTGGTGATTTGTGGTTGTGTGGTATTTTATTGGTAAGTATTATGAGGTTGATGTTAAGTATTGGTATGACAGTTATCTATTTCACTGACTAGTATGTGTGTTATGGTCGTGGTAGCTTTTGTTAGGATGTGGAGTGTGGTTGCTTTGTGATTCATGGTTGTGTGTTATTTTATTGGTAGAGTTTCATAGAGTTGATGTTTTGTACTGATAGGACAGTTACTACTTTGATTGCCACTTGGTACACCTTCTCTCTCATTAGCAACCGCTCTGAGATATCTTCACTTGTTTTACAGCCATACTCAATCTTTAAACTAGGTAGAAATTGCAGAATCTTTTCATTTGAGCCATAACTTTCTTGCAGATGGTTATAATGATTTTATACATTACATATGGAGGTGATAATTGTCTCATTTCAGAGTGAAAAAAATTAAAGCCATTCAGAATTCCCTTGAGTTAGTTTCACATGTTTGCCTCAAGTTTCTCATGAGACTCAATCAAATCATATGGAGTCACCTTAGTGAATGCTTTGTATTTCTACTGTTATAATGTTTAATTTTCATCACCTTAACCCCTTCAGTAATGGGACACATTTTTACCTTGTGTTTTGTGTACAATTAGGTAATTTTATTGACATTAGGAAGGGTCTATGGAGGTCAGAAGATTAATGGCCACAGTCTTCACTATTTTAATCCCCCACATGAGTTTCTGAAGCTGTATAAAATCACTAAATAGTAACCAGAATGAATATGGAAATGCATCATTGTATTGAAGGGGTTAATCAGCACTCCATTCCATTAGTTAGTGTTTAATTCTCACCAGCACAGTTAGCAATCCATCTCATCTCACTCTGTTTCAGCAATCCATTCACATGTTATTAAACCTAATGAGAGTCTCTCCCTGCTGCCCTGCAAGCCCATGAGTGTCGGATCAGTGGCCACCTGGGGGTTTGTAAGACTCTTGGACTGTCGTGTGAAAGTTAGTTAAGACATCTGCTAAGCCTTGCCTGGCCCTCCCCTGCACCCCACCACCACATCACCTTCCCTTCCTCCCTGCCATAACTCTTCACCTTAGCAAGATTGTTTTATTTATTTATTTATTTATTTATTTGGTAATTGTCTTCCTAAGTAAAAAAAATAGGATAAGTTTGGTTATTGTTTTTCTTGCATTTTTTCTTCTTCCTTTCCTTCTTCCTCTTAGTTACGTGCTATTTTTGTTAGTGGTAATTGTCTTCCCAGGTTGAAAATGTTGTTTAGTTATTATTTTCTTATTGTGTGTATTTTTTAATGTTTTGTAATTGTGTATTTTGTTGTTTCATTAGTGTTTGTATTTTGAGTGTTAAAACTTTTTTTATTAGGTTAGGCAATAGTTGAGTTTGGTTACCTGTGTTGTTTTTTAATCAGGATATCCAGTGATTTATTTATTTATTTATTTTTTTTTCTCCATAAAGATGTAGTGGTTTTTTTTCTGTGTGCACTCACATTTTTTTGTTTTGCATGAGATGGCTACTGTTACCTACAATTTGCTGTATTTCTTTAACTAAACCATCATTCAAATTTCTAGTATAGAAATATGAAACAGATATTTACGTACAGTTTGCTATTTTTATTGCACTTAATGAACAATTTGATTTTGTTCATGAAGAAATTATATTAACTATTTACTTAACAATTTGGTGTATTTCATGAACTACACTAATACTCAATTTGCAGAGAAGTTTCGTATTTACTGTACTTCATGTAATTAAAACTTGATGTGTAAAGTGTGTGGTTGAATGAGAGGATTGGATATTTCTTTCTAGGCTTTATTGAACTAACAAAACATACCATAAAAGAAAATAGTAAACAAACACCTAAGAACATGATATAAAACCCATATACATAAAATTGTCAGGTTACTACAAAGTGCAAAGCAATAAATCATGATAATCACTTTACAAACCTACCATCACCATATTAATTCAGTCACTTTACAAACGTACCATCACTGTATTAACTCAGTCACTGCTAATTGACACTTCTGAGTCACTAACCACTTCTGAATCACTAACCACTCTGAATCACTAACCACTCTTCTGAATCACTAACCACTCTGAATCACTAACCACTTCTGAATCACTAACCACTCTAAATCACTAACCACTTCTGAATCACTAACCACTCTAAATCATTAACCACTCGTAATCACTAACCACTCTGAATCACTAACCACTTCTGAATCACTAACCACTTCTGAATCACTAACCACTCTTCTGAATCACTAACCACTCTTAATCACTAACCACTCAGGGACACTTCTTTCCATTCTACAGCCACCTCTTGATAACATAATGCCTAAAAATTGCAATACATATTCCCTTTCATCCTGTGTTTTTGTGGTTGCTAACAGAGATTTCATACATACATAGGTGCAGTGGTGGAGTAACACTGTCTGTCTCCTACAGGTCTTCTGGATCATGTCACGGTGCTCATCGGCATAGCATCAGGAGGGAAAGCTGTGGGCGGCGTGATCCACCAGCCCTACTACAACTACCAGAACCCAGGGTGAGCTTAGGTTAGAATAGGTTAGATAAATATTCAAATCAATCTTGAGGATGAGAACTTGTGTGTATTATCATTGCTTTGGTCATTGTTGTTATTTTACTACCAGAACCCAGGGTGAGGTGAGGTGAGGTTAGATTAGGTTATATTAAGTAAATATTTGGATCTTTGCTGGAGATGACAACTTGTGTGTGTCTTTTCATTGCTTTGGTCATTGTCTTTTATCTTGCTGCTAGAATCCATAGTGAGGTGAGGTCAGGTTAGGTAAATGTTTGGACCACTGCTGGGATGACAATTTATGTGTGCCTTGACATTGCTTTGGTCATTTTCTTTATCCTGCTATTAGAATCCATAGTGTGATTAGGTTCGGTTAAGTTTAGGTTTGGTTAGGTTAAGTGAATATTTGTGCAACTATTGAGGATGACAACTTGTGTGTCATCTTACTTCTCCATCTGCTGTAGCGGGTTCCTAACTTTTGGTGTGGATTAGTGTAGATGGAAGTGTGGTAGCACTGTATACTGTACCTCATGCAGTGGTGTTCTATTGTAGCAGGTGAACTGGCTCTGTGCTTCAGGGATGAGTTTGGCCACACCAGCTGTTTTGTAATTAGTGAATGCAGGTGTGTTATGTTTCAGCAGCTGAACTATACTGTACCTTATCTGTTCTTCAGGGCTGAGCTTGGCCGCACCATCTGGGGCATTGTGGGTGGCAGTGTGGGGGGCATGCCCATCGTGGCACCTCCTGAAGGGAAGGTCATTGTCACCACAACACGCTCCCACTCCTCCTCCACAGTGAATGATGCTGTTGCTGCCGTCAGTCCCACAGAGGTCCTTAGGGTGGGAGGTGCAGGACACAAGGTGAGCTGGACATGAGCTTTTATTCTTTAATGTTTTCTCTCGTTAAATATTTTTTAAGATTGCAGAGAAGATTAGTTTGATTCTCATGATTGTTTTTCTCTTAAGGACTAATTTTTTAAAGGTTACAGATATAACTGTATACAAGGACTGCCACTTGTAGGTCTGGTGGCTTCTTGTGGCTTTCCTTATTTTTTTTATGTTCTTATGTCATCATTTAGTTAAGTTTTCATGTCTATTTTTCTCAGTGACAGTGCAAAGCTGTTAAATTTTCAGTAGTTTCATGAAAATATCCTTGAAAATTCATTGTTTTTCCAGTAAGTGCTGGTGAAAGTTGTTAAGATGAGAGTTGTATGGTCATATAAGAAATTTTACTATTACTGATTGAAAAGGAGAATAACAGAGGTAAAGTGATGGATATGGAGGTGCAAGACAGAATATAAAGAGGAAGAGTAACCCAGTGTTGGTGAATAAATACTGCACAAATAGATGAAAGAATACTTGGGGATTTTCACAACTATACACCAAAAGAAAATACTGAACTTATTAACACACAAATATTCAATTATATAAAAGAAATACTCAAGTTACCAACACACAAATTACCAACACACAAATATTCAATGACTTCCTCCACTGTACATTTGAAGAAATACTCCAGTCATCATCACACATATTGACTTCCTGTGCTGTACAATTAAAGAAATACTCAAATTATTAACACACAAATATTCATCTCTACTATATATTAAAGAAATACTCAAGCTAACATAAATTGAGTCATTCCCACTTTTCAACACCCACACTACCAGGTGATGTTGCTGCTGGAGGGCAAGGCACACGTGTATGTGTTTGCTAGCCCTGGGTGCAAGAAGTGGGACACCTGTGCTCCTCAGGCCATACTGGAGGCAGCTGGGGGCGTCCTCACTGACATCAAGGGCAACCCAATCCCATACCATGCCACCGTAGCACACAGGTATGTTGGAAGGAGTTTGATGTTGGACCCCATATAGAAATGTTACTATTTTTTTTTTTTTTTTTTTTTATGTCAGAGGGGAAGGCTGGCAAAGGGCAACATAAAATAAGAAAGACAAAAAAAAAGACCCACTAAGATGCCAGTCCCCTTGCAGGTCTGAAAGAGTTAGCCGCCCCCCAAAAAAAAAAAAAAAAGAAAAGAAGAAATGGATAAATCTCTTGAAACTTCCCTCTTAAATGAAGTCAAATCATACGCAGTTAGAAATACAGAAGCAGGTAGGGAGTTCCAGAGTTTACCAGAAAAAGGTATGAATGATTGAGAGTACTGGTTAACTCTTGTATTAGAGAGTTGGACAGAGTATAGGTGAGAGGAAAAAGAAAGCCTTGTGCTTAATGAGCATACTCGATGATATGCGTATTGTATTTATATTAACTTTGTGGTGATAATGGTCAGTTTCAAACAGTAAGTAGAAGTAGTAGTAGTAGTAGTAGTAGTAGTAGTAGTAGTAGTAGTAGTAGTAGTCTCTCTCTCTCTCTCTCTCTCTCTCTCTCTCTCTCTCTCTCTCTCTCTCTCTCTCTCTCTCTCTCTCTCTCTCTCTCTCTCTCTCTCTCTCTCTCTCTCTCAAAGTAAGGGCACATTGTCTCCTCCCCAGGAATTCCACAGGAGTGCTTGCCTCAGCCATGGGACAGGACCACCAAGCCTTCCTGGCCAAGATTCCCCTGCATGTGAAGGACAATCTCAAGGCCTAGAGTGCTTACCTGTATATATTCTGATACTTTGTTTATAGTCTTTACCTTTATGGAATCGAGAGCTTTAACACCTTCAGTACTGGAATGCATTTTTACCATGATTTTTGGATATGATTAGAGGATTTTATTCACATTAGGAAGGCTTTATGAAGGTCAGAAGATTAATGGCCACAGTCTTCACTATTTCAATCCCCACATAAGTTTCTGAAGCTGTATAAAACCACCAGATAGTAACCAGAATGAATAATCTTTACTCTTGGTTAGTTGTGAGCTTTATTTAAATGGAGGTTTGTCAGGTTCAAAGCCCAGGATGATGGGTGGTCACAGGGATATTTTCATGATACGAGGACTAGAACTAATATTAGGGTATTTTTGCTATCTCTCTCTCTCTCTCTCTCTCTCTCTCTCTCTCTCTCTCTCTCTCTCTCTCTCTCTCTCTCTCTCTCTCTCTCTCTCTCTCTCTCAGTACAGAGGAATTCTGGCTAAGGACAACAGAAGAAATAATAAAAAAAGGACCTACTGAGATTTCATTCCCTAAAAAGGTCTAAAAAGATAATTGGAATTGAGAATTAGGTGTATTTAGAATTGCGTGAAGGAGGAGTGTTGTATTTCCTTTACATTTTCTTATAATACTTAATTTTCTCCAATTGAAAAAAGAGGAAAAGCAAAGAAATCAGACTAATAATTCCAGTGCCATTTGAGAAGCAGTTGTAATGGGAGAGCTAACCATTTAAGAATATGTGACTAAGTGTTTTAAGTCTTGATCCAATTGATGTCTCCCTTTCCTTTACATCTGTCTTACTAAACAAAAGTACAGTAGTGAATGAAAGCAACTTATCACTGCCTCTAGAGTTGTTATTAGTACAAGTGTTGTAGGGCATCTTTCTACCTGATTTTTTATATCCAAACCTGAGTAGATATGTTGCCAAGTCTGTAATAAAGTGGGGAGATGTTAAGATACAGTGTGGGTCATTGCATGTTTGGCATGTGGTCTGTTGGGAAAATTCGTACCTGGTATAAACCTGAGTGATGAAAATACAAAACTGTGTGTCAAGTTTTTCTATCTGAAGATTAACTTTATTCTATATTGTCAAAATAGTTCCTTGGTTTATTTTTTCTTGTGCATTTCTTATACCAGATTAGAGTTTCCTCATTAGTGTAATTACTTTGAAGACTTGTTACATACAGAACACAAAATAGAGTGTATTATGTACTTGTATGTAGGGTGTAACATGAGTTTCTGTAGATATTGCCACAAGTGAGAGTAAAAGTTATTATAAGTAGGAAATGTTCTATGCACATTAATATTCTGAGGGATATTTAAGTGTATTCATTGTCGTTGTCTTGGAAGGAAACTGTGGGATCTAATTAAGAATCAGCTGATTTGCTGCTTGTCTCATTCCTTCCCACTCCTTATCTGGATATGCATGATTGACACAGACTATTACTATTTTATTTGTTACATTCATACTGTCACTGTGTAATGTTTATCAGTAATTGGTATCAGTGTTGTCACTTGTCTTGTCATGGGGTACTGTAAAGCTCCAAAACTTGTAGAAATCATCACTGAATTATTCACAATTGCAAATGTCCACCATGGATACCTGCCTGACTCTGCTATTGTATCTGTCACTGGGTCACACTGGAATTTCATGCCAGAACTAAATAACACCTCAAAAGACATGTGTGCATAAAACATTTCCACTTAGAACAACATGTACTTCCACCTCTGTCAGTATCTGCAGAAACTTGTATAAATTCATATTACACCTTGTAAAAGGCACTTGTAGTTTGTTGCTCCTAGAGATGGTTTGTATAGGAAGATGTGTTAAGGATGAGGGAAGAGTTCACCAATAATAGCAGGAAATGGCACAGACTCATGAGCCATTCATCTCTTTAAGTGAAAATCATGATATTGAGCCAGATGATGATAGTGGTAAGGAGCACCATACATATTCTGAAACACGTATACACCACACCTTCACTCCATTCAGAAAGGTGGATTTCCAAAGGTATTTTTATGGTCCCAGTGACAGATTATCAAGATTTCTGCATTATTTAAAGGAGAAATACTCTTGAGAAGCCAAGAAATTGTCTATACGAACTTTGAAAATAATTGTGCTGAGAGAGCAAAGCATTTTTAACACATACCTATACAGCAGGCCAGCAATTGTTGCCACACATGGTGGCCTAAAGAAAGCACCACATCCTCATACGCACATCATTCACACTCCCAGCTTTAGTAATGATGAAATGAACAATCAGGTGAATTAACCAAATCTTTAACGAGACATTTGTTGTTTATAAGAGTGCATCTAATAACTTATCACTTAAGGCATTTAATAAATGATATTGTCCTAAGACAGGAATTTAATACAGTTCCATTCACATTTTACTATTAGATAAGAAAACAGTACTGTTGTAAATGTTTGTTGTTGCTGTGGGGTTTATTCTTCTACACTTAATAAAATTTTAGGACTTCCGGGTGTTATGAAATGTAAGACTGAGTAAAGCTAAACAATAATTCTCAGTGTATGTATTCAAGTACAACAAGAAATAATGGGTTTATGATGGAAAAACTCAGGTAAAAAAAAAAAAATAGGAAGAAACTGTCATAGAAAGTGGTAGATAAATGGAACAGACTCAGTAATCATTAATGGTGAGTCATGAGGGAGTCTTGAAGGAAGATAAGACAAATTTTATTGATGAAAATGATAGGTGGAGTTAAGTACCAATGTATGTTTAATGGAGGGACTGCCATGTATAGGCCTGATGGTTTCTTGCAGCTGCCATTATTATGTTATGTTGTTGGGGTGAGCATGTTTGGTGTTAGCATGGGATTTGTTCTCCTCCAGTGAACAAAGCTTGAGATCCTCTGGGTGTTATGGCTGCTAGTGGTCACAGGACTCGTGTAGAAGTGATTAAAGTGAGCAGTTTTAGCCGAGTGTATCAATGAACCTAATTGTGAGAGTGGAAGGAAGTGTTGTGATGGTGTGATTGTGATTGTAGCTACTAGTGAAGTGTGTGTGTGTGTGTGTGTGTACAATAGCAGCAACAACAGCAGCAGCAGGAGTAACAACAACAACAACATGAAAAAGAAAATAATAATAATAATAAGCAAAAGCCTCCATCTCCTGTGTTCTCAGCAGTAATGCAAAACACTTAAACAAAGATGTGCAGAAGTAGGTGAAAATACTCGAGGAACGAGAGAGAGAGAGAGAGAGAGAGAGCAGTAAACGCCACAAAGAAGAGAAGAGAAGCCCTGCAGCATGGGTGGCAGGGTTCAGTAAGTGCATTACGGTGCCGCCAAGCTGGTTAGTGGCGTTTGTGGTGCTTCTGCATTTAGGTTACGTGACTGAGTCCAGACACGCTGGTTCTTTCACGCTCACTGGGCTGGCGCTCTTTATTGCTGGGTTATGTGACTCTGATATCTTTCATTGTATTTTGAAACACATGCGCCGCACCTACGACTTACTTTCAGGTTGTACCGATAGAAGTGGTGCTGGTGGTTTTGAGTGTTTTGTGGCTCTAGGGACAGATTGCCTTAATTTCTACATTATTAACTGTTACCAATAGGATAAATACTCGTGAGAAGAATTTGGTTAATCTCCTCTGTGGCCTTTGAAAATAGTTGCCGAGAGAGCAGAGCGTTTCAGAATACGGACCCCAATTAGTACAAAAGTTAGATAACGTTTGTTGAGAGGAGGCGTGGTGTTTTGGCTTACTGACATTCTCAAACGTTTCAACCTTTTATCTCGACCTCCTTTAACAGGCTGTATTGGAAGTTATTGGTTTTCTAAAGTGTTCTGGGCATAATCTCACAGAAAGTTTAGCAAGGAGTATGCATCATCATACACCGGGGAGGATATCGTGATAGTGTTACTGTTTAGAAGTTTAGTGTTTTTTAAAGGCTTTCCATGACTGTTATGAAGGTCTAACAAGAAAAAATCAACTAATGATATCTGTGGCCTTAGAAAATAGATCTTGTGGAGAAAAAAAAATGGCGTCAGAATACGAATAGATATCTTATTCATATATTGATCAAATGGTTAACTTTCTTTTCTCTCTTTTGCTTTTGTCCATGTAAACAAATAACTTACAATGTTCTGAATGTCAATATGATGAAACTGACATCCTAGTACATCCTACAGGGAGTGAATGAAAGTTAGAATCGCCATATTAGTAATGAACACGATGATAGAGTGACCGTATTAGGAGTAAGTAGAGAGGTCACTTGAACTCGTGCGTAGTGGAAGGAGTAAGGTGGTGGCGGCCTTATATGGCGTTCAGCGACCCTTGTTTGTACTACCAGACGGAGAGAAACAAGCATGGTGGCAGCCGACAAAGGTTGTGCTGCACTGTGGGACTCGCGCATCTTTCCCTCCTGCCTCCTCTCTCTCTCTCTCTCTCTCTCTCTCTCTGCACACACAAACACATACACACTGCTCATGCCGCCCCTCCTTCCCACTCTTCTTCCGAAAAAAAAGCAATATTGAAAAAGACCAATAAGAAAAAAGCACTTAAAGATATGAAGGCACCACTTAAGAATGATAATAATACTGATTGAGCCTAACATTAATTGCTGGTTATGGAAGACAGAATTCCGGTAATACAAGAGGTGACCAACGATAGAGTGACTCTCCTTTATCTGTTATCTCGTTGTTTTATAGAAGCCACATCTTATCACCTTTATGAGCCAGTACAATATGAAGAAAATCTAGCAACACCAAGAATGAATAAAAGGGGAAAGAATGACAGAGTTTTGATGCAGTAATCTGAAAAGTGGAAAACAATGGCAGTAGATTTGCACTGGAATATGACAAACATTATTCGTAGACATAAAGAACAGTGGGGAAAATCTGAGTTAACATAGATAGATAAGTAATAATAATAATAAAAAAAAAAAAAAAAAATATATATATATATATATATATATATATATATATATATATATATATATATATATATATATATATATATATATATATATATATATAGGGATAGATAGATAGATAGATAGGTAGGTAGGCAGAGAGAGAGAGAGAGAGAGAGAATTACAATTTAGAAAGGTATATATATTAACAGAACAAAACAGTTAAGATTCACATCACATGTGGGTGATTATTAATGAGATGATTAAAGGTTTCGAAGGATGTTTTCATAATTGTGGTATCATATTAACAAAAACACAAGTAATAAATTAACAGATGTTCTAGTGATAGATTAACAAGAATTCTACACTACTCAATAAAACATACCCCACACCCACAACTACACACACACACACACACACACACACACACACACACACACACACACACACACACACACACACACGAAAAACCCAAGCAATTATCTCAATGGCTTTTGAAATTAGAAGAGAGAGCGAAACATTTTGAGAATACTCGATTGAGTCAAACACGTCATGGCGGTGACTGGGAATTTCCTGACTCAGTTCAGTTCTGTCCAACACACTTTTCTATCTTTACGTGGAACTCTTCTCTGTGAAATCATGAAGAGCTGCACGAAACCTTACGCGCCTAGCTTGCCCTACTAGGATATACGTGGGGAAAACCATGAAAACCTCAACCACGAATCATTCTTTTCCAAGAATCCTTTACAACTTTTGATTTTTTTTTTTTTTTTTTTTTGCACTTCTCCTTTCGTCGTTTACCTGGAGTGAAGGGTTGGTCTTAAGTACGAGCTCCCTTTAGTTGTTCAAGTCCCTCGCGTCTTCCTCTGTCCTCTCATCCTTTGTAATTCTTCCTAAGTCTGTCTTACTTTGTCATCCTTTCGATCTTTTTAATCACGTTAAATTTTCCGTTACTCTAGACAATACATAATTTATTTCAATATATTTATCCGATTTTTTTTTTTTTTTTTTGGCTAACTCACTCGGACCTGCCCGGAAACTGGTATTTAAGTGGGCATTTTTGTTTAGTCGTTCTTGTTACCCTTGGCCAGATTTCTCTTCTAACATAAAAAAAAAAAGAATAACTCTTATTACTATGTCTGTTTATGGAAATTATTTATATACTTCACACTAATGCACAATCATTTTCCATAATTCCTTGCAACTTTTCGGATTTTTCTCGTACTAAAGCATGTTAAATTCTCATGTAGTCTTGAAAATACAAAACTAATGACGTTGAGTTAAATTTTATGCCTTGTCCTTCACACCAGTATAAGTACTCATTTCATGTTACCTTGCTGTGTCTTCAGACTTCCGACGGGTTAGAAAAAGTAAACAGTTTGTGATCATTTATTCTTTTTCATATAATTCATCACTGATTTTTTTTTTTTTTTTTTTTTTGAGGAGTCAAGATTTGAGTAATGAAAGGGTTCTCTCACTTGTAGCTAAGTATTTATTCTTTCCCCCACGTTCTCTCTCTCTCTCTCTCTCTCTCTCTCTCTCTCTCTCTCTCTCTCTCTCTCTCTCTCTCTCTCTCTCTCTCTCTCTCTCTCTCTCTCTCTCTCTCTCTCTCTCTCTCTCTCTCTCTCTCTCTCTCTCTCTCTCTCTCTCTCTCTCTCATTCAAGTTTGCCTTCGTGGTGTGTTCCATATCTCTGCATGATCTGAGAGTTCATTTACCTCCTAGTCAGTAATAACAACCAAACAAATCAGCAATATTTATTTAATCATAGGAACATATGAAAATATTTGAATCTTCGGGACCCCTTTAGGCCTTCACGTGATAGGCCCTATTTAAAACATTCCTACCTATTTTCAGCTAAGAACCTCCTTCATAAATTCGTCTTACCTTCTTTACAAAACTTCTCTTGATATACGACTTTATTTCAACACCGACTCCTTCTTATTCTCTTTTTCGAACACAACTGTCCATCTTAAACTTATAAATTCTTCTCATTCCCTGACTATAACCTTGAGAATCTCATTTATGCCACTCTCGCATGAAAAATCTGCCCAACGGAGCTTGAAAATTCACCTCACAAGGATCGTTTACTTCTTTCCTGCTTTTTCAATTACTGGCAACTCCCCCCACCACGTCTCTATCACCTCCCTGCCTTCTCCTCCCCTCTCCTGGTCCCGCTACCGCCACCGAGACTGAGTGTTGGAGTTTGTGCCTTGCTCAGTAACCCTGCAGCAGCCCTCGTGTGAAGACCGTGAGAAAGAAGGCAGGCACGGGAGTGGTGAGAGAGAGAGAGAGAGAGAGAGAGAGAGAGAGAGAGAGAGAGAGAGAGAGAGAGAGAGAGAGAGAGAGAGAGAGAGAGAGAGAGAGAGAGAGAGTCCACAAATTTCCCTCATTTTTTTTTTTTTTTTTTTTTGTCTCCTTGTCCATCTTTCTCAATGCATGCAGAAATCATGAGCATTTCGAAACACTTGTCTTGACTTACTCTTCTACTTCACATCAGTGGTCAATACATAAGTTCCGTTACGTAGTTTCAGTGATGCAGTGAATCTCTCTTGAGGACTGTCCACACATCATGATCTGTCACAACTTCAATCCAAACATCGTCGTGTGTTGCTTGTACTTTTGACTCTGCCAAATCCACGAGGTCCAAATTATTTGCCTAGTTAATACCATCACAGCAACGGGGTTACAAAATACGCTTCCTTGGAGATTAGATAAAAACCATATTTCTTAAACCCTTTGCTCCCACATCTACTTTTAAAAGGGTCTAGTTGAAGTGACACGGGATTTTAAAGATTTTTTTTTTTTATGGTTTTATTGACAGATTAATAAATTTACTATGCTATGAACAGGAGAAACTTCCTGGAGTACCCGACTAATCATTATGTGATTTTGGGAAATAGCAGCAGTGAGAGAGCAAGTGTTTTTGAATGTAGTTTGAAGAGTCAGGTGGATGATTTTGTGGTAGAAGAGTGGTTAGAAGAGAAAATACGGGACAGTGTTCATGGAATGTTAAAAAAGGAAATATAAGACTATACTACTACTACTACTACTACTACTACT